>NC_091302.1:42097242-42144742 GCF_038502225.1 Cherax quadricarinatus | reverse complement strand
TCCTCTATCCTCTTTCACCCCTCCAGCACACAGGAAGGTAAATTCCTCACTCCTCCAACACAGATGGAGGTACCTCCATCACTCCTCCAACACGGGCCTTGGCTTGAGCCCTCTTGAGGCTGACCAGAAGTGATCTCTAAATCATTCTTCTTCTTCCTCCTCCTCCTCTCTCTCCCTAACACACACACACTCTCTCTCTTTATATATATATATATATATATATATATATATATATATATATATATATATATATATATATATATATATATATATATAAATTAATGACCGTCTTGCCTGAATCATGGTGGCATCAGAGTTTGAATGACTCTCTGAACTGTAGCATCCTCACCCCTCCCTCAGAGTAAAGGAACTGTACTTTCCACCTCCAGGACTCAAGTCCGGCTAATTGGTTTCCCTGAATCTATTTATAATTGTTACCTTACTTACAAGTCATAACAGCCACCTGCCTCCACTTACTCCTGTCTAACACGTTCACACAAGCCTACTTATGTCCAAGCCTCCAGGACTCAAAACCTCTCTTATCCCATTCATTGTAACCTTTCCAAGGACGAACCCTACTCCTCCTTCCCTCCACTCCACATTTATACGCCCCCCTGGTCATCCTATTCTGTCCCACCCTCTCTGAGAGTGCAAATCACCTCAAGAATCATGCGCCTACCACTTCGTCCCATTCTTACCACTCTACCATTCCTTTCCCTACTTTTCTCTCCTCCCTACCACTCCTTTCCCTTCTGTTATGGATCGAAGAATGGCTGACCTATAAGAAGCAGAAAGTGTTTAAATGGGGTGAAATTAGAATGAAAACCAGTCACAAGTGGCATTCCACATGGATCAGTTTTAGGGCCATTGCTATTCGTTGTAAGTGACATGGGTAAGTTTGGTAATGACACTCAAATAAGCAGAATTAAAAATTCTGAAGAGGATACTACTTAACTTTAGGAAGATTTAAATAAACTAATCTCATGGTTTGAAAAGTGGAAGATGGAGTTCTATGTTTACAAGTGTAAAGTCCTCGTCATTGGGAATCAAAATGACCCTGACAAATCAAGTGATATAAAGACTATTCGTGGAGTGTGAAAAAGACGTTTGGAGTCATAGTAAGCAGAAGTCTGAAGACAGAACAGTGTCTAAGTGTTCACAACAAGAATACTTGGATTTATATCAAAAAGTATAAGTAACAGGATGATGATGACCGAGACACCTGTGACACACTTGAGTATCTTTATTGTGGCTCCAGTCCAAAACACACAAAAAAATATGATGGAAAATGTGAAGGAATTTAAGGTAATCAGTCTCTCAGCCTGGAAATGTGTTCATTCCATCAGTCTTGGTAATAATACTGGAGTCAAATGAGGTGAAGCAGGTGGAGGCGGTGTCACCAGTGGACAAAATAAACTAGTGGAAGCATTTCAGGCCAAAAGATTAGGCAATCGCTGAACAATTCTCTGTACCGAGAGTTCAAGATATTGCTGTATCAGACAGAGAATTCAACACTTGCCCAACTTATTAGCATGATCTATTTCTACTAGCGGGTTCTATCCACCAGTGACGACGCCTCCACCTGCTTCACCTCACCTGTCTCCAGTATACAAGCTTCTCTGTACATATGATGTACTTATATCAAGACGGATGACCTGAACACATTATTATCAGGCTGAGGGACTCATACTTCAAACTCCTTCACATCTTCCATCGTTTTTCCTTGAATGTGGACTGACGAAGCCATTGGCTGGAGAAACGTTCCCACACAAAAAAAAAGATACCCAAGTAAGCACAAGTGTTTTATTCAATGTTCCACCAAGAGTTGCGAAACGTTTTCCTGAATAGTACACAGGTGTCCTTTTCCATATTATGGGCCAGTAAGCCTCCTGCAGTGTTCCTAAGTTCTTACGTTCTCCCATTCCCTGCCTTCCTCACCATTCCCTACCTTCCTCACCATTCCCTGCCTTCCCCACCATTCCCTGCCTTCCCCATCATTCCCTACCTTCCCCACCATTCCCTGCCATCCCCACCATTTCCTGCCTTCCTCACCATTCCCTGCTTTCCTCACCATTCCCTGCCTTCCCCACCATTCCCTGCCTTCCTCATCATTCCTTGCCTTCCACACCATTACCTGCCTTCCTCCCCATCCCCTGCCTTCCTCATCATTCACTGCCTTCCTCACCATTCCTTGCCTTCCCCACCATTCCCTACCTTCCTCACCAGTCCCTGCCTTCCCCACCATTCCCTGTCTTCCTCACCATTCCCTGCCTTTCTCACCATTCCCTGCCTTCCTCACCATTTACTGCCTTCCTCACCATTCCCTGCCTTCCTCACCATTCCCTGCCTTCCCCACCATTCCCTGCCTTCCTCATCATTCACTGCCTTCCTCACCATTAACTGCCTTCCCCACCATTCCCTACCTTCCTCATCAGTCCCTGCCTTCCTCACCATTCACTGCCTTCCTCACCATTCCCTGCCTTCCTCACCATTTACTGCCTTCCTCACCATTCCCTGTCTTCTCCACCATTCCGTGCCTTCCCTACAATTCCCTGCCTTCCCCACAATTCCCAGCCTTCCTCACCATTCCCTGCTTTCCTCACCATTCCCTGCCTTTCTTACCATTCCCTGCCTTCCCCACCATTCCCTGCCTTCCTCACCATTCATTGCCTTCCTCACCATTCCCTACCTTCCCCACCATTCCCTGACTTCCCCACCATTCCATGCCTTCCTCACCATTCCCTGGCTCTCTCACCATTCCCAGCCTTCCCCACCATTCCCTGCCTTCCCCACAACTCCCTGCCTTCCTCATCATTCCCTACCTTCCTCACCATTCCCTGCCTTCCCCACCATTCCCAGCCTTGCCCTCCATTCCCTGCCTTCCCCACCACTCACTGCCTTTCCCACAACTCCCTGCCTTTCTCACCATTCCCTGCCTTGCCCACCATTCCCTGCCTTTCTCACCATTCCATGCATTCCCCACCATTCCCTGCCATCCTCACCATTCCCTGCCTTCCTTACCATTAACTGCCTTCCTCACCATTCCCAGCCTTACCCACCATTCCCTGCCTTCCCACAACTCCCTGCCTTCCTCACCATTCCCTGCCTTCCCCATCATTCCCTGCCTTCCCCACCATTCCCTGTCTTCCCCACCATTCCCTCCTTTCCCCGCCATTCCCTGCCTTCCCCACCATTCCCTGCTTTCCTCACCATTCGCTGCCTGCCCCACCATTCCCTGCCTTCCCCATCATTCCCTACCTTCCTCACCATTCCCTGCCTTCCCCAACATTCCCTGCCTTCCCCACCATTTCCTGCCTTCCTCACCATTCCCTGCTTTCCTCACCATTCCCTGCCATCCCCACCATTCCCTGCCTCGCTCATCATTCCTTGCCTTCCCCACCATTCCCTGCCTTCCTCCCCATTACCTGCCTTCCTCATCATTCACTGCCTTCCTCACCATTCCCTGCCTTCCCCACCATTCCCTACCTTCCTCATCAGTCCATGCCTTCCCCACCATTCCCTGCCTTCCTCACCATTTACTGCCTTCCTCACCATTCCCTGTCTTCTCCACCATTCCCTGACTTCCCTACCATTCCCTGCCTTCCTCAAAATTCCCTGCCTTCCTCACCATTCCCTGCCTTCCTCACCATTGCCTGCCTTCCTCACCATTCCCTGCCTTCCTTACCATTCCCTGCCTTCCTTACCATTCCCTGCCTTCCCCACCATTCCCTGCCTTCCTCACCATTCCCTGCCTTCCTCACCATTCCCTACCTTCCTCACCATTCCCTGCCTTCCTCACCATTCCCTGCCTTCCCCACCATTCCCTGCCTTCCCCACTATTCCCTGCCTTCCTAACCATCCCCTGGCTTTCCCACCATTCCCAGCCTTCCCCACCATTCCCTGCCTTCCCCACAACTCCCTGCCTTCCCCACCATTCCCTGCCTTCCTCACCAGTCCCTGCCTTCCCCACCATTCCCTGCCTTCCCCACCATTCACTGCCATCCTCACCATTCCCTGCCTTCCTTACCATTCCCTGCCTTCCTCACCATTCCCAGCCTTACCCACCATTCCCTGCCTTCCCACAACTCCCTGCCTTCCTCACCATTCCCTGCCTTCCCCATCACTCCCTGCCTTCCCCACCATTCCCTGTCTTCCCCACCATTCCCTCCCTTCAGCGCCATTCCCTGCCTTCCCCACCATTCCCTGCTTTCCTCACCATTCGCTGCCTGCCCCACCATTCCCTGCCTTCCCCATCATTCCCTACCATCCTCACCATTCCCTGCATTCCCCACCATTCCCTGCCTTCCCCACCATTTCCTGCCTTCCTCACCATTCCCTGCTTTCCTCACGATTCCCTGCCTTCCCCACCATTCCCTGCCTCCCTCATCATTCCTTGCCTTCCCCATCATTCCCTGCCTTCCTCCCCATTACCTGCCTTCCTCACCATTCCCTGCCTTCCCCACCATTCCTTACCTTCCTCACCAGTCCCTGCCGCCCCCACCATTCCCTGCCTTCCTCACCATTCCCTGCCTTCCTCACCATTTACTGCCTTCCTCACCATTCCCTGTCTTCTCCACCATTCCCTGCCTTCCCTACCATTCCCTGCCCTCCTCACCATTCCCTGCCTTCCTCACCAGTCCCTGCCTTCCCCACCATTCCCTGCCTTCCCCACCATTCACTGCCATCCTCACCATTCCCTGCCTTCCTTACCATTCCCTGCCTTCCTCACCATTCCCAGCCTTACCCACCATTCCCTGCCTTCCCACAACTCCCTGCCTTCCTCACCATTCCCTGCCTTCCCCATCATTCCCTGCCTTCCCCACCATTCCCTGTCTTCCCCACCATTCCCTCCCTTCAGCGCCATTCCCTGCCTTCCCCACCATTCCCTGCTTTCCTCACCATTCGCTGCCTGCCCCACCATTCCCTGCCTTCCCCATCATTCCCTACCATCCTCACCATTCCCTGCATTCCCCACCATTCCCTGCCTTCCCCACCATTTCCTGCCTTCCTCACCATTCCCTGCTTTCCTCACGATTCCCTGCCTTCCCCACCATTCCCTGCCTCCCTCATCATTCCTTGCCTTCCCCATCATTCCCTGCCTTCCTCCCCATTACCTGCCTTCCTCACCATTCCCTGCCTTCCCCACCATTCCTTACCTTCCTCACCAGTCCCTGCCGCCCCCACCATTCCCTGCCTTCCTCACCATTCCCTGCCTTCCTCACCATTTACTGCCTTCCTCACCATTCCCTGTCTTCTCCACCATTCCCTGCCTTCCCTACCATTCCCTGCCCTCCCCACCATTCCCTGCCTTCCTCAAAATTCCCTGCCTTCTCCACCATTCCCTGCCTTCCTCATCATTCCCTGCCTTCCTTACCATTCCCTGCCTTTCCCACCATTCCCTGCCTTCCTCACCATTCCCTGCCTTCCTCACCATTCCCTACCTTCCTCGCCATTCTCTGCCTTCCTCGCGATTCCCTGCCTTTCCCACCATTCCCTGCCTTCCCCACTATTCCATGCCTTCCTCACCATTCCCTGGCTTTCCCACCATTCCCAGCCTTCCCCACCATTCCCTGCCTTCCCCACAACTCCCTGCCTTCCTCACCATTCCCTGCCTTCCTCATAATTCCCTGCCTTCCCCACCATTCCCAGCCTTGCCCTCCATTCACTGCCTTCCCCACCACTCCCTGCCTTTCCCACAACTCCCTGCCTTCCTCACCATTCCCTGCATTGCCCACCATTCCCTGCCTTCCCCACAACTCCCTGCCTTCCTCACCATTCCCTGCCTTCCTCACCATTCCCTGCCTTCCCCACCATTCCCAGCCTTGCCCTCCATTCCCTGCCTTCCCCACCATTCCCTGCCTTCCTCACCATTCCCTGCCTTCCCCACCATTCCCTGCCTTCCCCACCATTCACTCCCTTCCTCACCATTCCCTGCGTTCCCCACCATTCCCTGCCTTCCCCACCATTCCCTGCCTTCCTCACCATTCCCTGCCTTCCTCACCATTCCCTGCCTTCCCATAACTCCCTGCCTTCCCCACCATTCCCTGTTTCCAAACCATTCCCTGCCTTCCTCACCATTCCCTGCCTTCCCCACCATTCCCTGCCTTCTCCACCATTCCCAACCATCCCCACCATTCCCTGCCTTCCTCAGCATTCCCTGCCTTCCCCTCCATTCCCTGCCTTCCCACAACTCCATGCCTTGCTCACCATTCCCTGCCTTCCCTACCATTCCCTGCCTTCCCCAAGATTCCCGGCATTCCCCACCACTCCCTGCCTTCCTCACCATTCCCTGCCTTTCTCACCATTCCCTGCATTCCCCACCATTCCCTGCATTCCCCACCATTCCCTGCCTTCCTCACCATTCCCTGCCTTCCCCATCATTCCCTGCCTTCCTTAAAATTCCCTGCCTTCCTCACCATTCCCCGCCTTCCCTACCATTCCCTGCCTTCTCCATCATTCCCTGCCTTCCCCACCATTCTCTGCCTTCATCACCATTCCCTGCCTTCCCCACCATTCCCTGCCTTCCCCACCATTGCCTGCCTTCCTCACCATTCCCTGCCTTCCCCACCATTCCCTGCCTTCCCCACCATTCCCTGCCGTCCCCATCATTCCCTGCCTTCCCCACCATTCCCTGCCTTCCTTACCATTCCCTGCCTTGCCCACCATTCCCTGCCTTCCACACCATTCCCTGCCTTCCAACCATTCCCTGCCTTCCCCACCATACCCTGCCTTTCCCACCATTCCCTGCCTTCATTACCATTCCCTGCCGTCCCCACCATTCCCTGCCTTCCCCACCATTCCCTGCCTTCCACACCATTCCCTGCCTTCCTCACCATTCGCTACCTTCCCCATCATTCCCTTCCTTCAGCACCATTCCCTGCCTTCCACACCATTCCCTGCCTTCCTTACTTTTCCCTGCCTTCCTCACCATTCCCTGCCTTCCCCATCATTCTCTTCCTTCCCCATCATTCCCTTCCTTCCCCACCATTCCCTGCCTTCCCCACCATTTCCTGCCTTCCTTACCATTCCCTGCCTTCCTTACCATTCCTTGCCTTCCTCACCATTCCCTGCCTTCCCCACTATTCCCTGCCTTCCCCACCATTCCCTACCTTTCCCACCATTCCCTGCCTTCCTTACCATTCCCTGCCGTCCCCACCATTCCCTGCCTTCCCCACCATTCCCTGCCTTCCTCACGATTCCTTGCCTTCCTCACGATTCCCTGCCTTCCACACCATTCCCTGCCTTCCTTACCTTTCAATGCCTTCCTCACCATTCCCTGCATTCTCCACCATTCCCTGCCTTTCCCACCATTTCCTGCCTTTCCCACCATTCCGTGCCTTCCCCACCATTCCCTGCCTTCCCCACCATTCCCTGCCTTCCTCACCATTCCCTGCCTTCCTCACCATTCCCTGCCTTCCCCACCATTCTCTGCCTTCCCCACCATTCCCTGCCTTCCCCACCATTTCCTGCCTTCCCCACCATTTCCTGCCTTCCCCACCATTTCCTGCCTTCCTCACCATTCCCTGCCTTCCTCACCATTCATTGCCTTCCCCACCATTCTCTTCCTTCCCCACCATTCCCTGCCTTCCCCACCATTCCCTGCCTTCCCCACCATTCTCTTCCTTCCTCACTATTCCCTGCCTTCCCCACCATTCGCTGCCTTCCTCATCATTCCCTGCCTTCCCCACCATTCTCTTCCTTCCCCACCATTCCCTGCCTTCCACACCATTCCCTGCCTTCCCCACCATTATCTTCCTCACCATTCCCTGCCTTCCCCACCATTCCCTGCCTTCCTCACTATTCCCTGCCTTCCCCACCATTCTCTTCCTTCCCCACCATTCCCTGCCTTCCCCACCATTCCCTACCTTCCCCACCATTCCCTGCCTTCCCCACCATTCTCTTCCTTCCCCACCATTCTCTTCCTTCCCCACCATTCCCTGCCTTCCCCACCATTCCCTACCTTCCCCACCATTCCCTGCCTTCCTCACCATTCCCTGCCTTCCTCACCATTCCCTGCCTTCCCCACCATTCCCTGCCTTCCTCACCATTCCCTGCCTTCCCCACCATTCTCTTCCTTCCCCACCATTCCGTGCCTTCCCCACCATTCCCTGCCTTCCCCACCATTCCCTACCTTCCCCACCATTCCCTGCCTTCCCCACCATTCTCTTCCTTCACCACCATTCTCTTCCTTCCCCACCATTCCCTGCCTTCCCCACCATTCCCTGCCTTCCCCACCATTCCCTACCTTCCCCACCATTCCCTGCCTTCCCCACCATTCCCTGCCTTCCCCACCATTCCCTGCCTTCCCCACCATTCCCTACCTTCCCCACCATTCCCTGCCTTCCTCACTATTCCATGCCTTCCCCACCATTCCCTACCTTCCTCACCATTCCCTGCCTTCCCCACCATTCCCTGCCTTCCCCACCATTCCCTCGTTCTTACGGGCTCTGATAAAATAAATATTTCAGAGTAATGACCCAATGAGCCGATCAATAAGACTGTTGGTATAGTTTATGTGTAGTTATATGTGGGGGAAGGAGGGAGAGAGGAAGGAAGGGATGATGGGGCGATGGAAGGGAGGAAAAACATAATAATAACAATAATAATAATAATAATAATAATAATAATAATAATAATAATAATAATAATAATAATTAGAAATTATTATAATCAAAAAGAAGCGCTAAGCCACAAGGACTATAGAGCAATAATTAGAAAAAGAAAGGAAAAGGGGAGAGTATGAGAGAAGGACAGGAGGAAGAGGGCGAAGAAAAGGGGAGCAAAAGGGGGGAGACGCGAAAGGATGATGAGAGGGAGAAAGAAGGGAAAAACAGGAATGAGGTCGAGGATAAAGACAGGGAACACCTGAACGGGAGAGAGAGAGAGAGAGAGAGAGAGAGAGAGAGAGAGAGAGAGAGAGAGAGAGAGAGAGAGAGAGAGAGAGAGAGAGAGAGAGAGAGAGAGAGAGAGAGAGACTGCTTGACAGAGTAGAGAACAGAGCAAGACGTCTCATCTCTCGTCTGGACCCGTCCTGGATAGATCTGTCATTTCAGCAGAGTGAACATTAAAATGGTATAAAATACCGACAGGTTGTTAGGTAAGACACATATGCAACAGTTAGGTATCTTTATTTCGAAACGTTTCGCCTACACAGTAGGCTTCTTCAGTCGAGTACAGAAAAGTTAATAGAAGCAGAAGTGACTTGAAGACGATGTAATCAGTCCATCACCCTTAAAGTTTTGAGGTGAGAATGGATTTGAGAGGGACGTGGCCTCCCAACGACTACATTCCTACCTCTACCAGTGGCCTACACCTCACCTCCTGGTGGTATATAAGGCTCCATCCTGTCATTTCAACTCCATATTGTTTCAGACTATGGAACAATGCTCTTCTCCAGACTGAGGGACTGACCACCTCAAAATTTCAAGGGTGATGGACTGATTACATCGTCTTCAAGTCACTTCTGCTTCTATCAACTTTTCTGTACTCGACTGAAGAAGACTACTGTGTAGGCGAAACGTTTCGAAATAAAGATACCTAACTGTTGCATATGTGTCTTACATTTCAGCAGAGCCTTCAACATAGGAGGGATGTGGGTGGCGTTACTGTTATGTACAAGGCCAATATTGTCAAAATACCACACTTGGATCCACTTCGAGGACAGCGTGAAACAAGCTTTTATACCACAAGACGGACAGAAAGCAGCAACTTCACTCTGGCTGTACCCTTCTCCAGAACATCACTCCATCTGAGATCATACATACCCAGGATGACTCGAGTATGGAACACATTCGTACAGCATTATGATGTCAACGAGATAAAGTCAGTTGATCAAATGAAAATGCTGGCCCACAGATGGCTCCAACTTCATCCTGTTCCCTACTTGTATGTCTCATAACAATAAAAATGCTTCCAAATGAGCTGCTGTAGGTACCAGCTCTTAGCTTGTTAATAAAGTTAGGAATCCTTAACCTGTAAATAGATTGTCAATAAAGCTAGGGATCCTTAACCTTGTCAAACCCTGTGTAAAAAAAAAGAGAGAGAGAGAGAGAGAGAGAGAGAGAGAGAGAGAGAGAGAGAGAGAGAGAGAGAGAGAGGAAAGGGAAGAGGGAAAGGAAGAGGGAAGGGAAGAGGGAAAGGGTGAAAGAAAATGGAATGGAAAGAGATGAAGGGAAGAGGAGAGAGAATTGGGAAAAAGGAAGAGGATGTAAGCAACTGACTCCCTGGTGTGAAGTTCTCTGACCTGACCTGTTGCATCAGCTGGTGTGGTCAGCTGACCTGTTGCATCAGCTGGTGTGGTCAGCTGACCTGTTGCATCAGCTGGTGTGGTCATCTGACCTGTTGCATCAGCTGGTGTGGTCAGCTGACCTGTTGCATCAGCTGGTGTGGTCAGCTGACCTGTTGCATCAGCTGGTGTGGTCAGCTCACCTGTTGCATCAACTGGTGTGGTCAGCTGACCTGTTGCATCAGCTGGTGTGGTCAGCTGACCTGTTGCATCAACTGGTGTGGTCAGCTGACCTGTTGCATCAGCTGGTGTGGTCAGCTGACCTGTTGCATCAGCTGGTGTGGTCAGCTGACCTGTTGCATCAGCTGGTGTGGTCAGCTGACCTGTTGCATCAGCTGGTGTGGTCAGCTGACCTGTTGCATCAACTGGTGTGGTCAGCTGACCTGTTGCATCAGCTGGTGTGGTCAGCTGACCTGTTGCATCAACTGGTGTGGTCAGCTGACCTGTTGCATCAGCTGGTGTGGTCAGCTGACCTGTTGCATCAGCTGGTGTGGTCAGCTGACCTGTTGCATCAACTGGTGTGGTCAGCTGACCTGTTGCATCAACTGGTGTGGTCAGCTGACCTGTTGCATCAGCTGGTGTGGTCAGCTGACCTGTTGCATCAACTGGTGTGGTCAGCTGACCTGTTGCATCAACTGGTGTGGTCAGCTGACCTGTTGCATCAACTGGTGTGGTCAGCTGACCTGTTGCATCAACTGGTGTGGTCAGCTGACCTGTTGCATCAGCTGGTGTGGTCAGCTGACCTGTTGCATCAGCTGGTGTGGTCAGCTGACCTGTTGCATCAGCTGGTGTGGTCAGCTGACCTGTTGCATCAACTGGTGTGGTCAGCTGACCTGTTGCATCAACTGGTGTGGTCAGCTGACCTGTTGCATCAGGTGACCTTACTCTCCTCTTGCTTCTAGAGTACACTGCACATTCTCTGGGGTGCCTCCAGCAGCGTGAGATATAATACTATCTTCCTACCTTCAAAGGAGTTGTAAAAACATAACGTTCTAGACGAAGAAGCTGCATAGCCCTTGTGGTTTAGCGCTTCTTTTTGGTTATAATAATAATAATAATCTAGACGAAGAATAACACTAAAGATTTGCAACCATATTCTAGACCTAGAACAATATTCTAGAGGTAGAACAATATTCTAGACCTAGAACAATATTCTAGAGGTAGAACAATATTCTAGAGGAAGAACAATATTCTAGAGGTAGAACAATATTCTAGACCTAGAACAATATTCTAGAGGTAGAACAATATTCTAGACCTAGAACAATATTCTAGAGGTAGAACAATATTCTAGAGGTAGAACAATATTCTAGAGGTAGAACAATATTCTAGAGGAAGAACAATATTCTAGAGGTAGAACAATATTCTAGAGGTAGAACAATATTCTAGAAGAAGAACAATATTCTAGAGGTAGAACAATATTCTAGACCTAGAACAATATTCTAGAGGTAGAACAATATTCTAGAGGTAGAACAATATTCTAGAGGTAGAACAATATTCTAGTGGTAGAGCAATATTCTAGAGGTAGAACAATATTCTAGAGGAAGAACAATATTCTAGAGGAAGAACAATATTCTAGAGGTAGAACAATATTCTAGAGGAAGAACAATATTCTAGAGGTAGAACAATATTCTAGAGGTAGAACAATATTCTAGAGGTAGAACAATATTCTAGAGGTAGAACAATATTCTAGAGGTAGAACAATATTCTAGAGGTAGAACAATATTCTAGAGGTAGAACAATATTCTAGAGGTAGAACAATATTCTAGATGTAGAACAATATTCTAGAGGAAGAACAATATTCTAGAGGTAGAACAATATTCTAGACCTAGAACAATATTCTAGAGGTAGAACAATATTCTAGAGGTAGAACAATATTCTAGAGGTAGAACAATATTCTAGAGGAAGAACAATATTCTAGAGGTAGAACAATATTCTAGAGGTAGAACAATATTCTAGAGGTAGAACAATATTCTAGAGGTAGAACAATATTCTAGAGGTAGAAGAATATTCTAGAGGTAGAAGAATATTCTAGAGGAAGAACAATATTCTAGAGGTAGAACAATATTCTAGAGGTAGAACAATATTCTAGACCTAGAACAATATTCTAGAGGTAGAACAATATTCTAGAGGTAGAACAATATTCTAGAGGTAGAACAATATTCTAGAGGAAGAACAATATTCTAGAGGTAGAACAATATTCTAGAGGTAGAACAATATTCTAGAGGTAGAACAATATTCTAGAGGTAGAACAATATTCTAGAGGTAGAACAATATTCTAGAGGAAGAACAATATTCTAGACCTAGAACAATATTCTAGAGGTAGAACAATATTCTAGAGGAAGAACAATTTTCTAGAGGTAGAACAATATTCTAGACCTAGAACAATATTCTAGAGGTAGAACAATATTCTAGACCTAGAACAATATTCTAGAGGTAGAACAATATTCTAGTGGTAGAACAATATTCTAGACCTAGAACAATATTCTAGTGGTAAAACAATATTCTAGAGGTAGAACAATATTCTAGAGGTAGAACAATATTCTAGAGGTAGAACAATATTCAAGAGGTAGAACAATATTCTAGAGGTAGAACAATATTCTAGAGGAAGAACAATATTCTAGAGGTAGAACAATATTCTAGAGGTAGAACAATATTCTAGAGGTAGAACAATATTCTAGAGGAAGAACAATATTCTAGAGGAAGAACAATATTCTAGAGGTAGAACAATATTCTAGACCTAGAACAATATTCTAGAGGTAGAACAATATTCTAGAGGTAGAACAATATTCTAGACCTAGAACAATATTCTAGAGGAAGAACAATATTCTAGAGGAAGAACAATATTCTAGAGGTAGAACAATATTCTAGACCTAGAACAATATTCTAGAGGAAGAACAATATTCTAGAGGTAGAACAATATTCTAGACCTAGAACAATATTCTAGAGGAAGAACAATATTCTAGAGGAAGAACAATATTCTAGAGGTAGAACAATATTCTAGAGGTAGAACAATATTCTAGAGGTAGAACAATATTCTAGAGGAAGAACAATATTCTAGAGGTAGAACAATATTCTAGAGGTAGAACAATATTCTAGAGGTAGAACAATATTCTAGAGGAAGAACAATATTCTAGAGGAAGAACAATATTCTAGAGGTAGAACAATATTCTAGACCTAGAACAATATTCTAGAGGTAGAACAATATTCTAGAGGTAGAACAATATTCTAGACCTAGAACAATATTCTAGAGGAAGAACAATATTCTAGAGGAAGAACAATATTCTAGAGGTAGAACAATATTCTAGACCTAGAACAATATTCTAGAGGAAGAACAATATTCTAGAGGTAGAACAATATTCTAGACCTAGAACAATATTCTAGAGGAAGAACAATATTCTAGAGGAAGAACAATATTCTAGAGGTAGAACAATATTCTAGAGGTAGAACAATATTCTAGAGGTAGAACAATATTCTAGAGGTAGAACAATATTCTAGAGGAAGAACAATATTCTAGAGGAAGAACAATATTCTAGAGGTAGAACAATATTCTAGAGATAGAACAATATTCTAGAGGTAGAACAATATTCTAGAGGTAGAACAATATTCTAGAGGAAGAACAATATTCTAGAGGTAGAACAATATTCTAGAGGTAGAACAATATTCTAGTGGTAGAACAATATTCTAGAGGTAGAACAATATTCTAGAGGTAGAACAATATTCTAGTGGTAGAGCAATATTCTAGAGGAAGAACAATATTCTAGAGGTAGAACAATATTCTAGAGGTAGAACAATATTCTAGAGGTAGAACAATATTCTAGAGGTAGAACAATATTCTAGAGGTAGAACAATATTCTAGAGGAAGAACAATATTCTAGAGGTAGAACAATATTCTAGTGGTAGAACAATATTCTAGAGGTAGAACAATATTCTAGAGGAAGAACAATATTCTAGAGGAAGAACAATATTCTAGAGGTAGAACAATATTATAGAGGTAGAACAATATTCTAGAGGTAGAACAATATTCTAGAGGAAGAACAATATTCTAGAGGTAGAACAATATTCTAGTGGTAGAACAATATTCTAGAGGTAGAACAATATTCTAGAGGAAGAACAATATTCTAGAGGAAGAACAATATTCTAGAGGTAGAACAATATTCTAGAGGTAGAACAATATTCTAGAGGTAGAACAATATTCTAGAGGAAGAACAATATTCTAGAGGTAGAACAATATTCTAGTGGTAGAACAATATTCTAGAGGTAGAACAATATTCTAGAGGAAGAACAATATTCTAGAGGAAGAACAATATTCTAGAGGTAGAACAATATTCTAGAGGAAGAACAATATTCTAGTGGTAGAACAATATTCTAGAGGTAGAACAATATTCTAGAGGAAGAACAATATTCTAGAGGAAGAACAATATTCTAGAGGTAGAACAATATTCTAGTGGTAGAACAATATTCTAGAGGAAGAACAATATTCTAGAGGAAGAACAATATTCTAGAGGTAGAACAATATTCTAGAGGTAGAACAATATTCTAGAGGTAGAACAATATTCTAGAGGAAGAACAATATTCTAGAGGTAGAACAATATTCTAGTGGTAGAACAATATTCTAGAGGTAGAACAATATTCTAGAGGAAGAACAATATTCTAGAGGAAGAACAATATTCTAGAGGTAGAACAATATTCTAGAGGAAGAACAATATTCTAGTGGTAGAACAATATTCTAGAGGTAGAACAATATTCTAGAGGAAGAACAATATTCTAGAGGTAGAACAATATTCTAGAGGTAGAACAATATTCTAGAGGAAGAACAATATTCTAGAGGTAGAACAATATTCTAGAGGTAGAACAATATTCTAGAGGAAGAACAATATTCTAGAGGTAGAACAATATTCTAGAGGTAGAACAATATTCTAGAGGAAGAACAATATTCTAGAGGTAGAACAATATTCTAGAGGTAGAACAATATTCTAGAGGTAGAACAATATTCTAGAGGTAGAACAATATTCTAGAGGAAGAACAATATTCTAGTGGTAGAACAATATTCTAGAGGTAGAACAATATTCTAGAGGTAGAACAATATTCTAGAGGTAGAACAATATTCTAGAGGTAGAACAATATTCTAGAGGTAGAACAATATTCTAGAGGTAGAACAATATTCTAGAGGTAGAACAATATTCTAGAGGTAGAACAATATTGGTTCGGACATGTAGAGAGAATGGAGCGAAACAGAACAACTTCAAGAGTGTATCAGTCTGTAGTGGAAGGAAGGCGGGGTAGGGGTCGGCCTAGGAAAGGTTGGAGGGAGGGGGTAAAGGAGGTTTTGTGTGCGAGGGGCTTGGACTTCCAGCAGGCATGCGTGAGCGTGTTTGATAGGAGTGAATGGAGACGAATGGTTTTTAATACTTGACGTGCTGTTGGAGTGTGAGCAAAGTAACATTTATGAAGGGGTTCAGGGAAACCGGCAGGCCGGACTTGAGTCCTGGAAGTACAGTGCCTGCACTCTGAAGGAGGGGTGTTAATGTTGCAGTTTAAAAACTGTAGTGTAAAGCACCCTTCTGGCAAGACAGTGATGGAGTGAATGATGGTGAAAGTTTTTCTTTTTCGGGCCACCCTGCCTTGGTGGGAATCGGCCAGTGTGATAATAAAAATAAGAGCAATATTCTAGAGGTAGAATAATATTCTAGAGGTAGAACAATATTCTAGAGGTAGAACAATATTCTAGACCTAGAACAATATTCTAGAGGTAGAACAATATTCTAGAGGTAGAACAATATTCTAGACCTAGAACAATATTCTAGAGGTAGAACAATATTCTAGAGGTAGAACAATATTCTAGAGGTAGAACAATATTCTAGACCTAGAACAATATTCTAGAGGTAGAACAATATTCTAGACCTAGAACAATATTCTAGAGGTAGAACAATATTCTAGACCTAGAACAATATTCTAGAGGTAGAACAATATTCTAGACCTAGAACAATATTCTAGAGGTAGAACAATATTCTAGAGGTAGAACAATATTCTAGAGGTAGAACAATATTCTAGACCTAGAACAATATTCTAGAGGTAGAACAATATTCTAGAGGTAGAACAATATTCTAGAGGTAGAACAATATTCTAGACCTAGAACAATATTCTAGAGGTAGAACAATATTCTAGACCTAGAACAATATTCTAGAGGTAGAACAATATTCTAGACCTAGAACAATATTCTAGAGGTAGAACAATATTCTAGAGGTAGAACAATATTCTAGAGGTAGAACAATATTCTAGACCTAGAACAATATTCTAGAGGTAGAACAATATTCTAGAGGTAGAACAATATTCTAGACCTAGAACAATATTCTAGAGGTAGAACAATATTCTAGACCTAGAACAATATTCTAGAGGTAGAACAATATTCTAGAGGTAGAACAATATTCTAGAGGAAGAACAATATTCTAGAGGTAAGAGCAGGAGTGACTTAGCATCACCGTAGGAATAACTTCACTTCTTTAATTTCTCATTATATACAATCATAATTTTTGCTGTCATGGTCAGTGATACATTTGCTGTATTGTTTCTTGTACACAACAGTTCATCTCACGTTATTATTTGTCGGTGTTGACATGTACCATTTTGTTTTATTCATGGGGTGATCTGCCTGCTGCGTCACTGATGCTGCGCACCTTTGGAATTCTTTTTTTCTCGGCCATATTCGTGAGCAGATGGAATTTGTTACCACTGGAAATCATGTCATTTCTCCCCTGTCGACTGTAAAACTTTTGTTTGTATCTGATGGAAATTGTTCTCTCTTTTTTTTTTTACTGCGTTAACTTTCGAGTTGTTTTTGGTTTCTGCAAAGAATGATACCAAGCTGTGACTTGTGTTTTGATCTGCGTGTTCTGAGAGGGTAATACCAAGCTGTGACTGGTGTTTTGATCTGAGTGTTCTGAGAGGGTAATACCAAGCTGTGACTGGTGTTTTGATCTGCGTGTTCTGAGAGGGTAATACCAAGCTGTGACTGGTGTTTTGATCTGAGTGTTCTGAGAGGGTAATACCAAGCTGTGACTGGTGTTTTGATCTGAGTGTTCTGAGAGGGTAATACCAAGCTGTGACTGGTGTTTTGATCTGAGTGTTCTGAGAGGGTAATACTAAGCTGTGACTGGTGTTTTGATCTGCGTGTTCTGAGAGAGTAATACCAAGCTGTGACTGGTGTTTTGATCTGAGTGTTCTGAGAGGGTAATACCAAGCTGTGACTGGTGTTTTGATCTGAGTGTTCTGAGAGGGTAATACCAAGCTGTGACTGGTGTTTTGATCTGAGTGTTCTGAGAGGGTAATACTAAGCTGTGACTGGTGTTTTGATCTGCGTGTTCTGAGAGGGTAATACCAAGCTGTGACTGGTGTTTTGATCTGAGTGTTCTGAGAGGGTAATACTAAGCTGTGACTGGTGTTTTGATCTGAGTGTTCTGAGAGGGTAATACCAAGCTGTGGCTGGTGTTTTGATCTGAGTGTTCTGAGAGAGTAATACCAAGCTGTGACTGGTGTTTTGATCTGAGTGTTCTGAGAGGGTAATACCAAGCTGTGACTGGTGTTTTGATCTGAGTGTTCTGAGAGAGTAATACCAAGCTGTGACTGGTGTTTTGATCTGAGTGTTCTGAGAGGGTAATACCAAGCTGTGGCTGGTGTTTTGATCTGAGTGTTCTGAGAGGGTAATACCAAGCTGTGGCTGGTGTTTTGATCTGCGGGTTCTGAGAGGGTAATACCAAGCTGTGGCTGGTGTTTTGATCTGAGTGTTCTGAGAGGGTAATACCAAGCTGTGGCTGGTGTTTTGATCTGAGTGTTCTGAGAGGGTAATACCAAGCTGTGACTGGTGTTTTGATCTGCGGGTTCTGAGAGGGTAATACCAAGCTGTGACTGGTGTTTTGATCTGCGGGTTCTGAGAGGGTAATACCAAGCTGTGACTGGTGTTTTGATATGAGTGTTCTGAGACGGTAATACCAAGCTGTGACTGGTGTTTTGATCTGAGTGTTCTGAGAGGGTAATACCAAGCTGTGACTGGTGTTTTGATCTGCGGGTTCTGAGAGAGTAATACCAAGCTGTGACTGGTGTTTTGATCTGCGTCTCCTACGAGAATAAACAACAAACTTCTTTTCTATTCTGTTAAAACTGCAATTAGGCAATATGCCTACCACCGCTGCCGTGGTGGCAGTAATGACACACAATACTAACAGGTAGATGAATAAGACATGTAAAACACCTGCCTATACTTATTCAGAATACGTTTCTCCAATCAGTGGCTTTATCAATCTTTATTAAAGCCGATAGTGGGAGAAAAGTCTTCAGAATGAAGATAACCAGGTGTTGCACATGTGTTTTATCCATTGCCATTCCTGTTATTCCTATTCATCTTATTTCTGAAGGTTATCACACCATGGTCGTAATCCTCAAGTGCTTTTGCAGAATCTGTGTCAACAACGTCGTCATTAGCGTTTTCTTCCAGCGTCTGGTGGGCGACCTGTCGCAGTGGTGTAGCATCACTGTCCTGCTCTAACACTGCCCTCACCTTCCTTGGGAAGGTCATCCAAGTAATTTGTTTTCTCAACATCCTCTCGAAGAATTTTACAAAGTATGATGTTAGTTATACTGGCAGAAGGTGCCTTTTTTCATGGTTACACTGCCTCTTATGTATAGTTGTCCTATGTCCTTGATCTGGTACTGCTATACAGTGCCACAGACGTAGTGCTACTATACACAGCACGACAGGCGTGGTTCCACCGCCCGAGTTTACACTCTCCTTCCACAATAGGCAGAGCGCCACTGTTAATCTGTTTTCCATCTGTTATTACGAATATAGCGTTCCAGGACGCATGGCCATGCCTCTGATGGGTTTCGAGAGTTTTGCTACTCCCGGAGCACGGTCCTGGACCAATCTTCTCTGGTGCTGGCCTGTTGCTGCTGGCGGCCCGATATTTTGTTTAATGTATGTAGAGTTAGGACTGATATCAATGAGGTAGTGGGGGAGGGGGGAGGGTGGTGAACTGTGTTACTGGAAACACTGACTGGATCGGCAAGAAACGTCTACAACACTGACTCTATTAGTAAGACAAATATACAGTACTGAGGCATCTTACCGCCGAAATTCGGCTCTGGGGACGTTTTCTACAACTCTATAGCCTAACAGTTGCCCAACATGGCTACTCCCACTAGTGGGCCCCGCTCACTTGTTACGCCACCTCCAGATGCTGCATCTCACTTCCGGTTGCAGTAAGCGAGTCTCAGGCCTCACACATCTGCTTCAGGCTGAGGGACTGACCCCCAACTATCAAGGCTGAGACTGATCATCTGAAAACTACCCCTCTAAAAATTCCTCTTGCAAATGTCAGCGACACACTGCACCATCACCGTCACCGATATTACAGTGTACAATTATCTTGTATTAAGAAACTTCTGTATATCGAATTCAAGGCACAAAAATTTACTCTAATTTGTGTTTATCTGTGACATTGAGTAATATACGGGTGAAAAGCTTTTTACCATGGTAACGTTTCGCTCTAAACATCTATACTCAGAGCGAAATGTCCCGATAACCGCTGACGTTGTAGCTTGTCTCCATACAGCAGCGCCTCTAGCGGCTAGGTGCTGTACTTCGCGTGTAAACAAAGGCAAACCTTTAAATATGTAAGTAACATTGATGTTTTCTGAAGTTCTTGTTTATTGCAAAAGTTACAGACGCTGGTTAATGTGGCAAATCTTTATATTAGTGGCATAATTTAGAAATTATTGGTCATTTATCAAATGATTTTAACAATTATGAGAAGAGATTGGTAGAGAACCCTCTCATGGTAGTTTGTTGTGAGTCAAGATGGAACCCTCTCATGGTAGTTTGTTGTGAGTCAAGATGGAACTCTCTCATGGTAGTTTGTTGTGAGTCAAGATGGAACTCTCTCATGGTAGTTTGTTGTGAGTCAAGATGGAACTCTCTCATGGTAGTTTGTTGTGAGTCAAGATGGAACTCTCTCATGGTAGTTTGTTGTGAGTCAAGATGGAACTCTCTCATGGTAGTTTGTTGTGAGTCAAGATGGAACCTTAGCATGGTAGTTTGTTGTGAGTCAAGATGGAACTCTCTCATGGTAGTTTGTTGTGAGTCAAGATGGAACCCTCTCATGGCAGTTTGCTGTGAGTCAAGATGGAACTCTCTCATGGTAGTTTGCTGTGAGTGAAGATGGAACTCTCTCATGGTAGTTTGTTGTGAGTCAAGATGGAACTCTCTCATGGTAGTTTGTTGTGAGTCAAGATGGAACTCTCTCATGGTAGTTTGTTGTGAGTCAAGATGGAACCTTAGCATGGTAGTTTGTTGTGAGTCAAGATGGAACTCTCTCACGGTAGTTTGTTGTGAGTCAAGATGGAACCCTCTCATGGTAGTTTGTTGTGAGTCAAGATGGAACTCTCTCATGGTAGTTTGTTGTGAGTCAAGATGGAACTCTCTCATGGTAGTTTGTTGTGAGTCAAGATGGAACTCTCTCATGGTAGTTTGTTGTGAGTCAAGATGGAACCCTCTCATGGTAGTTTGTTGTGAGTCAAGATGGAACTCTCTCATGGTAGTTTGTTGTGAGTCAAGATGGAACTCTCTCATGGTAGTTTGTTGTGAGTCAAGATGGAACCTTAGCATGGTAGTTTGTTGTGAGTCAAGATGGAACCCTAGCATGGTAGTTTGTTGTGAGTCAAGATGGAACCCTAGCATGGTAGTTTGTTGTGAGTCAAGATGGAACCCTAGCATGGTAGTTTGTTGTGAGTCAAGATGGAACCCTCTCATGGTAGTTTGTTGTGAGGCAAGATGGAACCCTAACATGGTAGTTTGTTGTGAGTCAAGATGGAACCCTAGCATGGTAGTTTGTTGTGAGTCAAGATGGAACCCTAGCATGGTAGTTTGTTGTGAGGCAAGATGGAACCCTAACATGGTAGTTTGTTGTGAGGCAAGATGGAACCTTAGCATGGTAGTTTGTTGTGAGGCAAGATGGAACCCTAGCATGGTAGTTTATTGTGAGTCAAGATGGAACCCTAGCATGGTAGTTTGTTGTGAGGCAAGATGGAACCCTAACATGGTAGTTTGTTGTGAGGCAAGATGGAACCTTAGCATGATAGTTTGTTGTGAGGCAAGATGGAACCTTAGCATGGTAGTTTGTTGTGAGTCAAGATGGAACCCTAACATGGTAGTTTGTTGTGAGTCAAGATGGAACATTAGCATGGTAGTTTGTTGTGAGTCAAGATGGAACCCTAGCATGGTAGTTTGTTGTGAATCAAGATGGAACCCTAGCATGGTAGTTTGTTGTGAGTCAAGATGGAACCCTAACATGGTAGTTTGTTGTGAGTCAAGATGGAACCCTCTCATGGTAGTTTGTTGTGAGTCAAGATGGAACTCTCTCATGGTAGTTTGTTGTGAGTCAAGATGGAACTCTCTCATGGTAGTTTGTTGTGAGTCAAGATGGAACTCTCTCATGGTAGTTTGTTGTGAGTCAAGATGGAACTCTCTCATGGTAGTTTGTTGTGAGTCAAGATGGAACCTTAGCATGGTAGTTTGTTGTGAGTCAAGATGGAACTCTCTCATGGTAGTTTGTTGTGAGTCAAGATGGAACCCTCTCATGGTAGTTTGTTGTGAGTCAAGATGGAACTCTCTCATGGCAGTTTGTTGTGAGTCAAGATGGAACTCTCTCATGGTAGTTTGTTGTGAGTCAAGATGAAACTCTCTCATGGTAGTTTGTTGTGAGTCAAGATGGAACCTTAGCATGGTAGTTTGTTGTGAGTCAAGATGGAACTCTCTCATGGTAGTTTGTTGTGAGTCAAGATGGAACTCTCTCATGGTAGTTTGTTGTGAGTCAAGATGGAACTCTCTCATGGTAGTTTGTTGTGAGTCAAGATGGAACCTTAGCATGGTAGTTTGTTGTGAGTCAAGATGGAACTCTCTCATGGTAGTTTGTTGTGAGTCAAGATGGAACCCTCTCATGGTAGTTTGTTGTGAGTCAAGATGGAACTCTCTCATGGCAGTTTGTTGTGAGTCAAGATGGAACTCTCTCATGGTAGTTTGTTGTGAGTCAAGATGGAACTCTCTCATGGTAGTTTGTTGTGAGTCAAGATGGAACCTTAGCATGGTAGTTTGTTGTGAGTCAAGATGGAACTCTCTCATGGTAGTTTGTTGTGAGTCAAGATGGAACCCTAACATGGTAGTTTGTTGTGAGTCAAGATGGAACCCTCTCATGGTAGTTTGTTGTGAGTCAAGATGGAACTCTCTCATGGTAGTTTGTTGTGAGTCAAGATGGAACTCTCTCATGGTAGTTTGTTGTGAGTCAAGATGGAACTCTCTCATGGTAGTTTGTTGTGAGTCAAGATGGAACTCTCTCATGGTAGTTTGTTGTGAGTCAAGATGGAACCTTAGCATGGTAGTTTGTTGTGAGTCAAGATGGAACTCTCTCATGGTAGTTTGTTGTGAGTCAAGATGGAACCCTCTCATGGTAGTTTGTTGTGAGTCAAGATGGAACTCTCTCATGGTAGTTTGTTGTGAGTCAAGATGGAACTCTCTCATGGTAGTTTGTTGTGAGTCAAGATGGAACTCTCTCATGGTAGTTTGTTGTGAGTCAAGATGGAACCTTAGCATGGTAGTTTGTTGTGAGTCAAGATGGAACTCTCTCATGGTAGTTTGTTGTGAGTCAAGATGGAACCCTCTCATGGTAGTTTGTTGTGAGTCAAGATGGAACTCTCTCATGGTAGTTTGTTGTGAGTCAAGATGGAACTCTCTCATGGTAGTTTGTTGTGAGTCAAGATGGAACTCTCTCATGGTAGTTTGTTGTGAGTCAAGATGGAACCCTCTCATGGTAGTTTGTTGTGAGTCAAGATGGAACTCTCTCATGGTAGTTTGTTGTGAGTCAAGATGGAACTCTCTCATGGTAGTTTGTTGTGAGTCAAGATGGAACCTTAGCACGGTAGTTTGTTGTGAGTCAAGATGGAACCCTAGCATGGTAGTTTGTTGTGAGTCAAGATGGAACCCTAGCATGGTAGTTTGTTGTGAGTCAAGATGCAACCCTAGCATGGTAGTTTGTTGTGAGTCAAGATGGAACCCTCTCATGGTAGTTTGTTGTGAGGCAAGATGGAACCCTAACATGGTAGTTTGTTGTGAGTCAAGATGGAACCCTAGCATGGTAGTTTGTTGTGAGTCAAGATGGAACCCTAGCATGGTAGTTTGTTGTGAGGCAAGATGGAACCCTAACATGGTAGTTTGTTGTGAGGCAAGATGGAACCTTAGCATGGTAGTTTGTTGTGAGGCAAGATGGAACCCTAGCATGGTAGTTTATTGTGAGTCAAGATGGAACCCTAGCATGGTAGTTTGTTGTGAGGCAAGATGGAACCCTAACATGGTAGTTTGTTGTGAGGCAAGATGGAACCTTAGCATGATAGTTTGTTGTGAGGCAAGATGGAACCTTAGCATGGTAGTTTGTTGTGAGTCAAGATGGAACCCTAGCATGGTAGTTTGTTGTGAATCAAGATGGAACCCTAGCATGGTAGTTTGTTGTGAGTCAAGATGGAACCCTAACATGGTAGTTTGTTGTGAGTCAAGATGGAACCCTAGTATGGTAGTTTGTTGTGAGGCAAGATGGAACCCTAGCATGGTAGTTTGTTGTGAGTCAAGATGGAACCCTAGCATGGTAGTTTGTTGTGAGTCAAGATGGAACCCTAGCATGGTAGTTTGTTGTGAGGCAAGATGGAACCCTAACATGGTAGTTTGTTGTGAGGCAAGATGGAACCTTAGCATGGTAGTTTGTTGTGAGTCAAGATGGAACCCTAGCATGGTAGTTTGTTGTGAGTCAAGATGGAACCCTAGCATGGTAGTTTGTTGTGAGGCAAGATGGAACCCTAACATGGTAGTTTGTTGTGAGGCAAGATGGAACCTTAGCATGGTAGTTTGTTGTGAGTCAAGATGGAACCTTAACATGGTAGTTTGTTGTGAGTCAAAATGGAACCCTAACATGGTAGTTTGTTGTGAGGCAAGATGGAACCCTAACATGGTAGTTTGTTGTGAGTCAAGATGGAACCCTAACTTGGTAGTTTGTTGTGAGTCAAGATGGAACCCTAACATGGTAGTTTGTTGTGAGGCAAGATGGAACACTAGCATGGTAGTTTGTTGTGAGTCAAGATGCAACCCTAACATGGTAGTTTGTTGTGAGGCAAGATGGAACCTTAGCATGGTAGTTTGTTGTGAGGCAAGATGGAACCCTAGCATGGTAGTTTATTGTGAGTCAAGATGGAACCCTAGCATGGTAGTTTGTTGTGAGGCAAGATGGAACCCTAACATGGTAGTTTGTTGTGAGGCAAGATGGAACCTTAGCATGATAGTTTGTTGTGAGGCAAGATGGAACCTTAGCACGGTAGTTTGTTGTGAGTGAAGATGGAACCCTAACATGGTAGTTTGTTGTGAGTCAAGATGGAACACTAGCATGGTAGTTTGTTGTGAGTCAAGATGGAACCCTAGCATGGTAGTTTGTTGTGAATCAAGATGGAACCCTAGCATGGTAGTTTGTTGTGAGTCAAGATGGAACCCTAACATGGTAGTTTGTTGTGAGTCAAGATGGAACCCTAGTATGGTAGTTTGTTGTGAGGCAAGATGGAACCCTAGCATGGTAGTTTGTTGTGAGTCAAGATGGAACCCTAGCATGGTAGTTTGTTGTGAGTCAAGATGGAACCCTAGCATGGTAGTTTGTTGTGAGGCAAGATGGAACCCTAACATGGTAGTTTGTTGTGAGGCAAGATGGAACCTTAGCATGGTAGTTTGTTGCGAGTCAAGATGGAACCCTAGCATGGTAGTTTGTTGTGAGTCAAGATGGAACCCTAGCATGGTAGTTTGTTGTGAGGCAAGATGGAACCCTAACATGGTAGTTTGTTGTGAGGCAAGATGGAACCTTAGCATGGTAGTTTGTTGTGAGGCAAGATGGAACCCTAGCATGGTAGTTTGTAGTGAGTCAAGATGGAACCCTAGCATGGTAGTTTGTTGTGAGGCAAGATGGAACCCTAACATGGTAGTTTGTTGTGAGGCAAGATGGAACCTTAGCATGGTAGTTTGTTGTGAGGCAAGATGGAACCTTAGCATGGTAGTTTGTTGTGAGTCAAGATGGAACCCTAGCATGGTAGTTTGTTGTGAGGCAAGATGGAACCCTAACATGGTAGTTTGTTGTGAGGCAAGATGGAACCTTAGCATGGTAGTTTGTTGTGAGGCAAGATGGAAGCCTAACATGGTAGTTTGTTGTGAGGCAAGATGGAACCCTAGCATGGTAGTTTGTTGTGAGGCAAGATGGAACCCTAGCATGGTAGTTTGTTGTGAGACAAGATGGAACCTTAGCATGGTAGTTTGTTGTGAGTCAAGATGGAACCCTAACATGGTAGTTTGTTGTGAGGCAAGATGGAACCTAAGCATGATAGTTTGTTGTGAGGCAAGATGGAACCCTAACATGGTAGTTTGTTGTGAGTCAAGATGGAACCTTAGCATGGTAGTTTGTTGTGAGTCAAGATGGAACCCTAACATGGTAGTTTGTTGTGAGTCAAGATGGAACCCTAACATGGTAGTTTGTTGTGAGGCAAGATGGAACCCTAACATGGTAGTTTGTTGTGAGTCAAGATGTAACCCTAACTTGGTAGTTTGTTGTGAGTCAAGATGGAACCCTAACATGGTAGTTTGTTGTGAGGCAAGATGGAACACTAGCATGGTAGTTTGTTGTGAGTCAAGATGCAACCCTAACATGGTAATTTGTTGTGAGTCAAGATGGCACCCTAACATGGTAGTTTGTTGTGAGTAAGATGGAACCCTAACATGGCAGTTTGTTGTGAGTCAAGATGGAACCCTAACATGGTAGTTTGTTGTGAGGCAAGATGGAACCCTAACATGGTAGTTTGTTGTGAGTCAAGATGGAACCCTAACATGGTAGTTTGTTGTGAGTCAAGATGGAACCCTAACATGGTAGTTTGTTGTGAGTCAAGATGGAACCCTAACATGGTAGTTTGTTGTGAGTCAAGATGGAACCCTAACATGGTAGTTTGTTGTGAGTCAAGATGGAACCCTAACATGGTAGTTTGTTGTGAGGCAAGATGGAACCCTAGCATGGTAGTTTGTTGTGAGGCAAGATGGAACCCTAGCATGGTAGTCTGTTGTGAGGCAAGATGGAACCCTAGCATGGTAGTTTGTTGTGAGGCAAGATGGAACCCTAACATGGTAGTTTGTTGTGAGGCAAGATGGAACCTTAGCATGGTAGTTTGTTGTGAGGCAAGATGGAACCCTAACATGGTAGTTTGTTGTGAGGCAAGATGGAACCCTAACATGGTAGTTTGTTGTGAGGCAAGATGGAACCTTAGCATGGTAGTTTGTTGTGAGGCAAGATGGAACCCTAACATGGTAGTTTGTTGTGAGGCAAGATGGAACCCTAACATGGTAGTTTGTTGTGAGGCAAGATGGAACCCTAACATGGTAGTTTGTTGTGAGGCAAGATGGAACCCTAACATGGTAGTTTGTTGTGAGGCAAGATGGAACCTTAGCATGGTAGTTTGTTGTGAGGCAAGATGGAACCCTAACATGGTAGTTTGTTGTGAGGCAAGATGGAACCCTAACATGGTAGTTTGTTGTGAGGCAAGATGGAACCCTAACATGGTAGTTTGTTGTGAGTCAAGATGGAACCCTAACATGGTAGTTTGTTGTGAGTCAAGATGGAACCCTAACATGGTAGTTTGTTGTGAGGCAAGATGGAACCTTAGCATGGTAGTTTGTTGTGAGGCAAGATGGAACCCTAACATTTTAGTTTGTTGTGAGGTAAGATGGAACCCTAACATGGTAGTTTGTTGTGAGGCAAGATGGAACCCTAACATGGTAGTTTGTTGTGAGGCAAGATGGAACCCTAACATGGTAGTTTGTTGTGAGGCAAGATGGAACCTTAGCATGGTAGTTTGTTGTGAGGCAAGATGGAACCCTAACATGGTAGTTTGTGAGGCAAGATGGAACCCTAACATGGTAGTTTGTTGTGAGGCAAGATGGAACCCTAACATGGTAGTTTGTTGTGAGTCAAGATGGAACCCTAACATGGTAGTTTGTTGTGAGTCAAGATGGAACCCTAACATGGTAGTTTGTTGTGAGTCAAGATGGAACCCTAACATGGTAGTTTGTTGTGAGGCAAGATGGAACCCTAGCATGGTAGTTTGTTGTGAGGCAAGATGGAACCCTAGCATGGTAGTTTGTTGTGAGGCAAGATGGAACCCTAGCATGGTAGTTTGTTGTGAGGCAAGATGGAACCCTAACATGGTAGTTTGTTGTGAGGCAAGATGGAACCTTAGCATGGTAGTTTGTTGTGAGTCAAGATGGAACCCTAACATGGTAGTTTGTTGTGAGGCAAGATGGAACCCTAACATGGTAGTTTGTTGTGAGGCAAGATGGAACCCTAACATGGTAGTTTGTTGTGAGTCAAGATGGAACCCTAACATGGTAGTTTGTTGTGAGGCAAGATGGAACCTTAGCATGGTAGTTTGTTGTGAGGCAAGATGGAACCCTAACATGGTAGTTTGTTGTGAGTCAAGATGGAACCCTAACATGGTAGTTTGTTGTGAGGCAAGATGGAACCCTAACATGGTAGTTTGTTGTGAGGCAAGATGGAACCCTAGCATGGTAGTTTGTTGTGAGGCAAGATGGAACCTTAGCATGGTAGTTTGTTGTCAATCAAAACAAACTAAAGTAACGAAGAAAAATTTCATTGACACGTTTTTGGAGAGAGAGAGAGAGAGAGAGAGAGAGAGAGAGAGAGAGAGAGAGAGAGAGAGAGAGAGAGAGAGAGAGAGAGAGAGAGAGAGAGAGAGAGAGAGAGAGGCAGGAATACCACCACACAACACCCTTTCCTCACCCTAATCTCCCTTCGTGCAGTCGTCTCCCTATTCTTCGATTCCTTTTCTTCCTCTTCTCACCTCCCTTCCCCCTCCCCCTCCCCTTCCCCCTCCCCCCTCCCCCTCCCTACGTTCCCTATCTCAAAAAAATAATGAAACTGATCCTCGCTCGATGAGAAATTAATTAGACACACAAAAAAATTTCCGAGTGGGATTATCCCGTCATTCCTACTTCCTGCTCCCCCTAGTCTCCCCCTCCTTCCTTGACTCCCCCCTCCCTCTTAACTCCCTCTCTCTCCTTTACTTCCCCTCCCTCTTTGACCCCCCTATCTCCAGTACTCCCCCTCCCCCTTCCTCCTTGACCCCCTTCCCCTTGACTTCCTCTCCCTCCTTGACTCTCCTTGACTCCCCCTTCCTCCTTGGCTCCCCCTCCCCCTTAACTTATCTGTGTCCTTGACTCCCCCTCCCTCCCCCGCTAATCACCCTCAACAACCAGCATAACTTATAGACAGAGAGAAATAATTCCTTAAACGATTATTACTGTTATATTATCAATTAAATACTATTACTACTGACTATCTTGCTACTGTTACCGCTACTACTGTTGATACTATTATTGCTCAGCTTACTACTAATACTACTTCAAATAATAATAATAATAATAATAATAATAATAATAATAATAATAATAATAATAATAATAATAATAACGAAACAATAATAATCATAAAAATAAATAAAACAACATAATAATAATAATAATAATAATAATAATAATAATAATAATAATAATAATAAAAATTATACAGAAATCCATGAATATATAATTAGCTTAATGATAATGAGCAATTTAAATCAGAGGACTAATTACCGATCGTTATCGGATAATTACACTCATGACAACTAAGAACCAACAATGATTATCTCTCAGTGGTTCTGGTCTCCCAGGTTGGAAAGTGTCAGTGGTTCTGGTCTCCCAGGTTGGAAAGTGTCAGTGGTTCTGGTCTCCCAGGTTGGAAAGTGTCAGTGGTTCTGGTCTCCCAGGTTGGAAAGTGTCAGTGGTTCTGGTCTCCCAGGTTGGAAAGTGTCAGTGGTTCTGGTTTCCCAGGTTGGAAAGTGCCTGTGGTTCTGGTCTCCCAGGTTGGAAAGTGCCTGTGGTTCTGGTCTCCCAGGTTGGAAAGTGTCAGTGGTTCTGGTTTCCCAGGTTGGAAAGTGTCAGTGGTTCTGGTCTCCCAGGTTGGAAAGTGTCAGTGGTTCTGGTCTCCCAGGTTGGAAAGTGTCAGTGGTTCTGGTTTCCCAGGTTGGAAAGTGTCAGTGGTTCTGGTCTCCCAGGTTGGAAAGTGTCAGTGGATCTGGTCTCGCAGGTTGGAAAGTGTCGGTGGTTCTGGTCTCCCACGTTGGAGTTCTGGTCTCCCAGGTTGGAAAGTGCCTGTGGTTCTGGTCTCCCAGGTTGGACAGGAAATATTAGAGGATTAAGATCTATTTTAAAGACACGCGAGAGGAAAGATCAGCCATCCTACTAGTGTGGAAAATTTTTAACAGGCTTCCCCACTTAACACTCACTTGAAAAGAGGGTAAGTACCTCTCTGGATGGTTGATAACTTCCAGTCTATTAGCTGTGAATTATTCTAACATATATGTATATGCAAAATAACTGAAGGGGGAGTTGAATGATAGCTTTAGGCCTTTCGTGTTGCAATCAACACATCATCAGGGGCTTTCAATGTTGCAGAAATAGGGGAGGAAATACAGGAAAATCCGTTCATGTGAATTACACTCATGAACGGATCTTCATGTATTTCCTACTCTATTTCTGCAACATTGCAAGCTTCTGATGTGTTGATTGCAACACGAAAAGCCTAGAGCAATCATTCAACTCTCCCTGTGGTTATTTTACATCTTTTATTGCTCGTTCGCGATTATTGCATAATATATGTACATGAACGTGATTATACATACACGCACACACACACACACACCTGGAAAGAAACAAGTGTATAATTGACAACCAGCACGGTTTCAGGGAAGGAAAATCCTGTGTCACAAACCTACTGGAGTTTTATGACAAGGTGACAGAAGTAAGACAAGAGAGAGAGGGGTGGATCGACTGCATTTTTTTGGACTGCAAGAAGGCCTTCGACACAGTTCCTCACAAGAGGTTACTGCAAAAGCTAGAGGATCAGGCACACATAACAGGAAAGGCACTGCAATGGATCAGAGAATACCTGACAGGGAGGCAACAACGAGTCATGGTACGTGACGAGGTGTCAGAGTGGGCGCCTGTGACAAGCGGGGTTCCACAGGGGTCAGTCCTAGGACCTGTGCTGTTCTTGGTATATGTGAACGACATAACGCAAGGGATAGACTCAGAAGTGTCCTTGTTTGCAGATGATGTGAACTTAATGAGAAGAATCAAATCGGATGAGGATCAGGCAGGACTACAAAGAGACCTGGACAGGCTACAAGCCTGGTCCAGCAACTGGCTCCTTGAGTTTAACCCTGCCAAATGCAAAGTCATGAAGATTGGGGAAGGGCAAAGAAGACCGCAGACACAATATAGTTTAGATGGCCAAAGACTGCAAACCTCACTCAAGGAAAAAGATCTGGGGGTGAGTATAACACCGAGCATATCTCCTGAGGAGCACATCAATCAGATAACTGCTGCAGCATACGGGCGCCTGGCAAACCTACGGATAGCGTTCCGATACCTCAGTAAGGATTCGTTCAAGACCCTGTATACCATTTACGTCAGGCCCATACTGGAGTATGCAGCACCAGTTTGGAATCCACACCTAGTCAAGCACGTCAAGAAATTAGAGAAAGTGCAAAGGTTTGCAACAAGACTAGTCCCAGAGCTACGGGGATTGTCCTACGAAGAAAGGTTGAGGGAAATCGGCCTGACGACACTGGAGGACAGGAGGGTCAGGGGAGACATGATAACGACATATAAAATACTGCGTGGAATAGACGAGGTGGACAAAGACGGGATGTTCCAGAGATGGGACACAGACACAAGAGGTCACAATTGGAAGTTGAAGACTCAGATGAATCAAAGGGATGTTAGGAAGTATTTCTTCATACCTCATCTGTATATAATCCTACTGTCTTCAAGTTATGTCCTGGAATTTGTATTGATAAAGCCACTGGATGGCGAAACGTCTACAATAAAGATACCCAGATGTTGCACATGTGTCTTAATTTCATCAAGAATTTCTTCAGTCATAGAGTAGTCAGGCCGTGGAATAGCCTAGAAAGTGACGTAGTGGAGGCGGGAACTATACATAGTTTTAAGACGAGGTATGATAAAGCTCATGGAGCAGGGAGAGAGAGGACCTAGTAGCAATCAGCGAAGAGGCGGGGCCAGGAGCTATGACTCGACCCCTGCAACCACAAATAGGTGAGTACACACACACACACACACACACACATATATATATATATATATATATATATATATATATATATATATATATATATATATATATATATATATAGGGAGGTACCACCTCTAGAACTGTCCTGGGGATCCTCATCCTCAGAGAAAAGAATAAACTTGCTTCAGGGAAAACTCAAGGTTCTCCCTGAAACTGTTTGAGAATTTTCTCCTACCACCCCCTATTTTTAATATTAATATATATATATATATATATATATATATATATATATATATATATATATATATATATATATATATATATATATATATAAATTGTCGTGCCGAATAGGTAAAACTGGTTAATTAGCAAGAACTCTTAAAATTAAGTCCTTTCTAAAATTTTCTCTTATACGTTTAAAGATATAGTTTTTCTCATTTATGTTAATGCAACAATTAATAATTTGGTACCAAAAGAACCTTAGAAAACTTACCTAACCTTATTATAACAAGCGTAATTAAATTTAGCATTATGCAATTGAATATATTTTAGATAAGTTGACAATAATTGAATAATGAACAAACATAATGAAATATATTTTTCCGTTAGGTTTAGAATAACTTTTGGGAAATTATTGCATATACAAATTTTCGCTTGCCTTATTCAGCAAGAAGAGCGTTGCTATTTAAGCCAAAATAGAAAGTTTTACTTATTCGGCACGACACTTCGTGAAAAACTCTTCTCTTCAAATAATTCCACGTAAAATAATTCTTTCCCTTCGATACTTCCTTGAAAAAATAATTCTCCCAGATAATTCCTCCGAGATAATACCCTAAAAGATAATTCCTGGCACAACGTAATACCTCAGCCTTTCTGAGGTAACAGTGTAGAAACTAATTCTGTTGGATGGAAGAGGGGAAAGGAGGGAGGGGAGAGGAAGGAGGGGAGAGGAGGGAGGAAAGAGAAAGGAGGGGAGGGGAGAGAAGACAGAGAAAAGGGGAAATCAGAGAAGGAAGAGGAGAGAGGGAGGGGAAAAGGAAGATCAGAGAAGGAATATTGGAAGAGGAGGGAGAGAAGGTAAGAGAGGAGGGCGATGAGAAACTAAGGGAGAAATTAAAAGGAAGACACAGGGAAGAGGTAGGAAAGAAAAGAGAATAAAGAGAGAGGGAAGGAGAGAAAAAATGAAAGGAATGAAGATGGAGGGAAGAGGAGGTGAGAACGAGGTGGAAAAAGAAAGAGGAAGATAAAGGGGGAGTAAGAAAAAAAATATTAGGAAAAGGTTAGAGAACCATGATTAAGAATTGAGAGTGAAGGATGATGATAATTATGTATACACGTACGTTTGTATACCCATGTGTACCTATGTATACACCTATAACTCTGTATACTTGTATATAACTGTGTACGTGTGTATATTTATGTGTGTATACCTGGACCTGTGTATACCTGGATCAGCGGTGGACCAGAAAACACACATACACACACACACACACACACACACACACACACACACACACACACACACACACACACACACACACACACACACACAGCAGCCCTGATGTATGAGAGGAAGCAGCAGGTCTTGTTTAGAGAAGAGAAGCTCACACAAGGCCAAACACATCCAAACACGTCCAAACACCTTGTTATGGAGTTAGGCAATAATACGCTGATGAATGCCGATGTGTGTGTGTGTGTGTGTGTGTGTGTGTGAGAGAGAGAGAATATATCAGAAGGCTCTCTCCCTATCATCCGGCCACACCGCTAGTTTGAACCAGTGGGGTGAAAACAGTCACCTTAATACAATGAAAAAAAATTCTACATGTAATATGAAAGAGAACACACTTGTGTTACTAAAATACTACCACCAGCAACACTACAACTACTGTTGCTGTTACTACTACTATTACTATTTATACTGATACCAACACTACTGTTGATGCTACCACAACCTGTGTGAACATTATGAACCAGAATCAGCAGGTCTTTATGCCTGGTTATTGAGTTAATGTTAGGCTTCCAGTAGTTATAACCAGCCCCTGTATTGTAGGCTTAAAGTGGTCATAACCAGCTCCTGTATTGTAGGCTTCCGTTGGTCATAACCAGCCCCTGTATTGTAGGCTTAAAGTGGTCATAACCAGCTCCTGTATTGTAGGCTTCCGTTGGTCATAACCAGCCCCTGTATTGTAGGCTTAAAGTGGTCATAACCAGCTCCTGTATTGTAGGCTTCCGTTGGTCATAACCAGCCCCTGTATTGTAGGCTTCAAGTGGTCATAACCAGCTCCTATATTGTAGGCTTCCGTTGATCATAACCAGCCCCTGTATTGTAGGCTTAAAGTGGTCATAACCAGCTCCTGTATTGTAGGCTTCCGTTAGTCATAACCAGCCCCTCTATTTTAGGCTTAAAGTGGTCATAACCAGCCCCTGTATTCGTAGGCTTCCAGTGATCATAACCAGCCCCTGTATTGTAGGCTTCCAGTGATCATAACCAGCCCCTGTATTGTAGGCTTCCATTGGTCATAACCAGCCCTGTATTGTAGACTTCCACTGGTCATAACCAGCCCCTCTATTGTAGGCTTCCATTGGTCATAACCAGCCCCAATACTGTAGGCTTCCAGTGATCATAAACAGTCCCAGTATTGTAGGCTTCCATTGGTCATAACCAGCCCCTATATTGTAGGCTTCCACTGGTCATAACCAGCCCCTGTATTGTAAGCTTCCATTGGTCATAATCAACCCCTGTATTGTAGGTTTCCATTGGTTATAACAAGCCCCTGTATTGTAGGCTTCCAGTGATCATAACCAGTCCCTGTATTGTAGGCTTCCAGTGATCATAACCAGTCCCTGTATTGTAGGCTTCCATTGGTCATAACCAGCCCCTGTATTGTAAGCTTCCAGTGATCATAACCAGCCCCTGTATTGTAGGCTTCCAGTAGTCACAACCAGTCCCTGTATTATAGGCTTCCAGTGGTCACAACCAGCCACTGTATTGTAGGCTTCCAGTGGTCACAACCAGCCCATGTATTGTAGGCTTCCAGTGGTCACAACCAGCCCCTGTATTGTAGGCTTCCAGTGATCATAACCAGCCCCTGTATTGTAGGCTTCCATTGGTCATAACCAGCCCTGTATTGTAGACTTCCACTGGTCATAACCAGCCCCTCTATTGTAGGCTTCCATTGGTCATAACCAGCCCCAATACTGTAGGCTTCCAGTGATCATAAACAGTCCCAGTATTGTAGGCTTCCATTGGTCATAACCAGCCCCTATATTGTAGGCTTCCACTGGTCATAACCAGCCCCTGTATTGTAAGCTTCCATTGGTCATAATCAACCCCTGTATTGTAGGTTTCCATTGGTTATAACAAGCCCCTGTATTGTAGGCTTCCAGTGATCATAACCAGTCCCTGTATTGTAGGCTTCCAGTGATCATAACCAGTCCCTGTATTGTAGGCTTCCATTGGTCATAACCAGCCCCTGTATTGTAAGCTTCCAGTGATCATAATCAGCCCCTGTATTGTAGGCTTCCAGTAGTCACAACCAGTCCCTGTATTATAGGCTTCCAGTGGTCACAACCAGCCACTGTATTGTAGGCTTCCAGTGGTCACAACCAGCCCATGTATTGTAGGCTTCCAGTGGTCACAACCAGCCCCTGTATTGTAGGCTTCCAGTGGTCACAACCAGCCCCTGTATTGTAGGCTTCCAGTGGTCACAACCAGCCCCTGTATTGTAACTTCCAGTGGTCATAACCAGCCCCTGTATTGTAGGATTCCAGTGGTTACAACCAGCCCCTGCATTGTACGGTGGTGGTGATAACAACCTACCCCCTGTATTGTAGGGTTCCAGTGGTTACAACCAGCCCCTGTATTGTAGGGTTCCAGTGGTTAAAACCAACTCCTGTATTGTAGGGTGGTGGTGATTACAACCAGTCCGTGTATTGTAGGGTTCCAGTGGTTACAACCAGCCCCTGCATTGCAGGGTGGTGGTGACTACAACCAGCTCCTGTATTATAGGGTTCCAACGATCATAGGCAGTCCTTGTACAGTAGTCTTCCAGTGGTCACAACCAGCCACTATACAGTAGTCTTCCAGTGGCTACAACCACCCACTGTAGTCTTCCAGTGGCCACAACCAGCCACTGTACGGTAGTCTTCCAGTGGTCACAACCAGCCACTGTACAGTAGTCTTCCAGTGGTCACAACCAGCCACTGTACAGCAGTCTTCCAGTGGTCACAACCAGCCACTGTACAGTAGTCTTCCAGTGGTCACAACCAGCCACTGTACAGTAGTCTTCCAGTGGTCACAACCAGCCACTGTACAGTAGTCTTCCAGTGGTCACAACCAGCCACTGTACAGTAGTCTTCCAATGGTCACAACCAGCCACTGTACAGTAGTCTTCCAGTGGTCACAACCAGCCACTGTACAGTAGTCTTCCAGTGGTCACAACCAGCCACTGTACAGTAGTCTTCCAATGGTCACAACCAGCCACTGTACAGTAGTCTTCCAGTGGCCACAACCAGCCACTGTACAGTAGTCTTCCAGTGGTCACAACCAGCCACTGTACAGTAGTCTTCCAGTGGTCACAACCAGCCACTGTACAGTAGTCTTCCAGTGGTCACAACCAGCCACTGTACAGTAGTCTTCCAGTGGTCACAACCAGCCACTGTACAGTAGTCTTCCAGTGGTCACAACCAGCCACTGTACAGTAGTCTTCCAGTGGTCACAACCAGCCACTGTACAGTAGTCTTCCAATGGTCACAACCAGCCACTGTACAGTAGTCTTCCAGTGGCCACAACCAGCCACTGTACAGTAGTCTTCCAGTGGTCACAACCAGCAACTGTACAGTAGTCTTCCAGTGGCCACAACCAGCCACTGTACAGTAGTCTTCCAGTGGCCACAACCAGCCACTGTACAGTAGTCTTCCAGTGGTCACAACCAGCCACTGTAGTCTTCCAGTGGCCACAACCAACCACTGTACAGTAGTCTTCCAGTGGCCACAACCAGCCACTGTCCAGTAAAGTTCCAGTCAGTGTTGTATATAGTAATATAAAAGTGTTTGTTGAACAAGTCTTCAACTGACTTTACAGTCTTGGCTCTCACAAGGTCCAAGAGGTGGGTGGCTCTTCCATTGATCCAGGACTCTGTTTAACAGGACTCTCCCCGTATTCCTGTTGCACTACTTGCTCCAGATTTCCATGCCGTTGTTAAATAATTTTTGACTTGACAAGTTTCAATCTGGCGAACACAATTGGTATCCTAAAGATTAATATGGCATCGCATATTATTATTTATTATATTTAGGGGCAAACGCTAAACCCGAAAGCTTCATACAGCGCCTGGGAGAATGGGAAGCTATCAGAATCTATTCTAGGAAAGAACTGTACTCCGGTTCCTCGGATCAGGAGTCCCTCATAAGCATCAAGGAGCATCCCTTCAAGGGCTGACATCACACAGCACCCCAGAGAAGATCAGGTAGACTGCCCTGAGTAGATCAGGTAGAGTGCCCTGAGTAGATCAGGCAGAGTGCCCTGAGTAGATCAGGCAGAGTGCCCTGAGTAGATCAGGTAGAGTGCCCTGAGTAGATCAGGTAGAGTGCCCTGAGTAGATAAGGTAGAGTGCCTCGACTCTACTTATCTACCTTCGCAGTGCGTGTGTTACGTAACGATGATACAATCTAATTTGTTTCAGTTCGTTTTCGTATCATCTGTCTCAGGGGTTATTATTATAATCAATGGGGAGCACTAAACCCCAAGGGATTATACAGCGCCTCTAGGGATGGGGGGGGGGGGAAGTATTCAGGCTCAATTCAGGGAACTGGAGCAAAGATCCAATTCCGTGGATCAAGAGCCCCTCACCAGCATCAAGGAACCTTCCTTGAGAGGCTTCGGGGGTTGAAACTGTACTGAAGTTTAAGAGAGGCTGTGATAAGTGAGCAATAATGTCAATATTTGTCTTAAAGTTATTACACAAATGTGTGAGTTTATTATGTTACTTTTCAAACGTCATAGAATCTATTAGGGAAAACTGACTTGTAGTCTGTCAGGGGGAAACTGACCTGTAGTCTATTAGAGAAAACAACTGACTTGCAGTCTATTAAGGAAAACTGACTTGTAGTTTATTAGGGAAAAGTGACTGTAGTAGAAAACTCTTGTATTGACCTGGGAGAAAACAACTGACTTGCAGTCTATTAAGGAAAACTGACTTGTAGTCTATTAGGGGAAAGTGACTTGCAGTCTATTAGGGGAAAGTGACTTGTAGTCTGCTAGGGGAAAGGGACTTGTAGTCTGCTAGGGGAAAGGGACTTGTAGTCTGCTAGGGGAAAGTGACTCCTCCACACATATGGAGAGTCAATATTCCCTTAACTGCACTCCTGTAATAGCAAGTGAGAGAGAGGATGAGAGAATGAGGAAATATGAATGTCTCAGCAACGTGAGGAAAACTTCAGTGGATATCTCGCGGTGAGGGATACCTCAGTGTATACCTCTCGGTGAGGGATACCTCAGTGTATACCTCTCGGTGAGGGATACCTCAGTGTATACCTCTCGGTGAGGGATACCTCAGTGTATACCTCTCGGTGAGGGATACCTCAGTGTATACCTCTCGGTGAGGGATACTTATAAAAAGTTAAAGAATGAGATACTTGTGCAATATTTCCGAATCTTTATTGAGAAAACGTTTCGCCAGCCAGTGGCTTCTTCAGTCCATCACAAAGAAGAATAGTGAAAGAAGATGAAGAATTGAGGTAACCAGTCCCTCAGGCTAGAGTCGATGTGTTCAAGTCCATCCGTCTCCAAGGAAGTACAGCATAAGTTGAGATTTGTCAGGAAACAGAACAAGTGTTTCCTGACGCGGGTCTTAGTCATATGATGACCAGCAGCTGGAACTTTTGATCATCAGATCTAGTCCTTCCACTGGCTTACCTAAGGTCCACCCCTTTAAAAATTAAGATTATAATTACAACCATTTATGTACAGCATATGCTCGGAGAAGTGGCTTATATATGCGGCCAGGAGACTTGAAGCAGGATAAGGCAGAGTCACAGTGGACGTATCCACTAGTGAGACATACCATACCTCCCACCTCCCTCGCTGTTATGTCCTGAATGTTTTCACAACCTATCAGAGTCTCCCTTGAATGATGATGTGCAGGTGGAGCCTCCACCTGGTTAGGTATGGCGGACTCTACATGGGAATCACATGCAAGATGATTACGATGCTAAGACTGGAGGAAGAGGACATGAAGATCAGTGAAGGGACGTGTTGTCAGTGAGGCACTGACTAGCACCGTGCGTGCAGGCCTATAATAATAATAATAATAATAATAATAATAATAATAATAATAATAATAAATCTTTATTTCTACACGTATAAGATACAATCATACAAACCTAGCTGACATCAGTGACATACTATACAGAAAGCCCCGGGCAAATTATGTTAATTTTATCCTCAGGATGCGACCCACACCATTCGGCAAACACCCACGTACCTATTTACTGTTAGGTGAACATGGTCGAGCCAGTGTCAGGCCGTGGTTACCACCAGTTAGATAAGCTGTGGCACTGAGGATCTGGGAATTGTGTGAGAGCACTACATCGTGGAGTTACTCTGTGTCAGTCTCACCGTCGGTAACAATATCTCCATTCCATTTCCTGTTGCATTATAATCTTAAAATAAACGAGAGAATTAATGAATCCAGAGAGAAGGGATGGAGCAAAATAGGATGACTTGGAGGGTGTTTAAATCTGTATTGGAGGGAAGACAGCGTAGGGGTCGTCACAGTAAAGGTTGGAGAGAGGGGATAAAGGAGGTTTTGTATACTAGGAGACGGGACATCTAACAGGCGTGTGTAAGCATGTTAGATAAGAGTGGAAGCATTATTGTTTTTATAATTTGACGTGCTGCTGGAGTGTGAGCAAGGGATACAGAGAAACCGTTTAGCCGGACTCGAGTCCTGGAGATGGAAAGTACAGTGTCTAGACTCTGGATAGGTGGGGATATCTGCAGTATGGAAGGCAACTAAACTGCAATGTCGGCGCGTCTCTGGCAAAGCACTGATGGACTGAGTGATGATGAAAGTGCTTCCATTTTCGAGTCACCCTGCCTCGGTGGGAGACAGCCGGTGTGTTAAAAGAAAAGAAAGAAAGGTGTGGTAACTGAGTACTGTAATATCTCGGTAAATTACAAACACTACACAAGCCTCTGCACATCTTGTAACCAGGATACAATACATCCCCTTCTGTTTATTGTATTACCACTCACAGTGACAGATTTATTGATATTACTGTATTTTAGAATATTGCATTATTATTATTATTATTATTATTATTATTATTATTATTATTATTATTATTATTATTATTATTATTATGTTAAGTTTACCAGTGAGGTGGAAGTGTGGCTCAGTGACAGAAAACAGAGCACAGTGAAAACAGAACAGAGTGAAAACAGAGCACAGTGAAAACAGAACAGAGTGAAAACAGAACAGAGTGAAAACAGAGCACAGTGAAAACAGAACACAGTGAAAACAGAACAGAGTGAAAACAGAACACAGTGAAAACAGAACAGAGTGAAAATAGAGCACAGTGAAAACAGAACACAGTGAAAACAGAACAGAGTGAAAACAGAACACAGTGAAAACAGAACAGAGTGAAAATAGAGCACAGTGAAAACAGAACACAGTGAAAACAGAACAGAGTGAAAACAGAGCACAGTGAAAACAGAACACAGTGAAAACAGAGCACAGTGAAAACAGAACACAGTGAAAACAGAGCACAGTGAAAACAGAACACAGTGAAAACAGAACACAGTGAAAACAGAACAGAGTGAAAACAGAACACAGTGAAAACAGAACAGAGTGAAAACAGAGCACAGTGAAAACAGAGCACAGTGAAAACAGAACACAGTGAAAACAGAGCACAGTGAAAACAGAACACAGTGAAAACAGAGCACAGTGAAAACAGAACACAGTGAAAACAGAGCACAGTGAAAACAGAGCACAGTGAAAACAGAGCACAGTGAAAACAGAACACAGTGAAAACAGAACACAGTGAAAACAGAACACAGTGAAAACAGAGCACAGTGAAAACAGAGCACAGTGAAAAAATAAACATGGTGGACTTCAGAACGTTATTACAGAGTGTGGGGGTAATTAGCAACTGATCAGTGATTAAGTAATTAAGCCAGACCGGAAGTCGTGGTTATTATTATTAAAGATTAGCCGGTATTCTCCCGGCCCGGGCCATTCCCAAGTGGTGGCCCGGCCTTGGCTCCCTCTTTAGGGAGTGTCTGAGACCGAAGTCTCCCATGGGAGGAGGCACAAGTACCTCCTCATCTTTGGGACCAACTGTCCCCAGGATGAGGAGGCACAAGTACCTCCTCATCTTTGGGACCAACTGTCCCCAGGCCTAGCCACAAGCTAGGCCTCTCTGGTCTGCCATCCCCGCCCCAAGGGGGCAAATGGGAATGACAGTCATATGAGCTAAAGGCTCGGGCTCTGGCACCTACCCTACCCTAGAAGGGTTAGGCATGGTATCGATTTTTCCGGAAGTCGTGGTGATCCACACTTGCGGTCAGAAAGAGAGAGAGAGAGAGAGAGAGAGAGAGAGAGAGAGAGAGAGAGAGAGAGAGAGAGAGAGAGAGAGAGAGAGAGACAGACAGACAGACAGAGAGAGACAGACAGACAGAGGCTGCTATTGCAACAGGGTTTAAGTCAATAATTTACACTTGTCACCCTCATACATCAGATCTCTCCCTGAGCAGCCCTGGGGAAGCCTTCCATAGCCCTGAGGGAGCCTTTAATAATCTTGGGAAACCTTCAATATCCCTGAGGGAGCCTTCAGTAGCCCTGGAGAGTCTTCCATATCCGTTGGGGAAGGGGGAAAAGTTTGAACCACCGCACTAGGTAAACCCTTAATGCTGGCAGAGAATCAAACCTAGATACAACACTGGTCAATCACTTCAGTCGGTAAATAAGAATGTTAGGCTCCGAAAACTCGGATAGGTAATTATGAATATGTAATTACACACACACACACACACGCACACACACACACACACACACTCACGCACGCACGCACACTCACGCACGCACGCACGCACGCACACACTTATATACAACAGGCCAAGTGTCTAATCGACATGTGCCTAGGACAGAATGGTAACTAACACACTCTCAAGGAGCAGCTAATCAGGCTAAGGAAAGATCACAAGAAACGACTGAGAAATATGTAAAGAGCTCAACATCTGATACCATTACATGCCCAGGTTTGATCCTAGTATGAGAGTGACTTCAGTTCTGCCCCTTCAACATCCAAGTACGTGCGCTTCTTTACCTATTAGAGGTACACAGTAATATCTAGAGGTTATAGTTATAACTACAATTTTTAAAGGGGTGGAGGGGTAAGCCAGCAGAAGGCCTCGGTCAGATGACTAAAAGCTCCAGTTGCTAGTCATATGACTAAGACCCGCGTCAAGAAAGATTTTTCCTGTTTCCTGACAAACCTTACCTAACCTAACCTTGGTTCAGCCAGAGGCGTAGGGCGACAAAAGCTAAAAGTGCAGGACCATGGAAAAAGAAAATATGGAAAACAAAGAATGTCAGAACAGGGAAGCAAGCAGAAGATCCAGAAATGAATATGCATAAGAAGAGAAGGTTTTTGAAAATATAAGAATGGCACAGAACTGCAAGCCAAATCCTTGCCAAAGTTGATGTACAGCCACAGCAGGAGGAGACAACTGTGAAGGAACAGGTAATAAGGGTGAAGAAGGAAAAAGAAGAGCTCATTAGGAATGCCCAGGAAGTCTGTGAAGAGCCGAACAAAAGATTTAGGGAGGTATTCTCAGTAGAATCATGAATATTGCCAGTCAAAGAGTGAGAGTGCACAAATGAGTTCTGGACACAATACACACAATAGGAGGCGAGGTGAAAAAACTAATGAGTGACCTAGATACCTCGAAGGCAATGGGACCAGATATCTCTCTGTAGGTTCTGAGAGAGAGAGCAGAACTGTGTGAACCACTAACCACCATCATCAACAAATCATCTGAAACAGGGTGACTGCTAGAGGTTTGGAAAACAGTAAATGTTTAAGGGGCAGACATGCAGCATTAAACTACGAGCCAATATCATTTACACAGTATGTAAGATTATGGAGAAGATAATCAGAAGAGTAGTGGAGCACTTGGAATGGAGCAGATTCATAAACAGACAGCACAGTTTCACAAATCTGTCAGAATTCCCTGACAGGGTAACGAAAGTTAGGCAGGAGAAAGAGGGATGGGCGGAAAGCATATTTTTGACTGTAAGAAGGAGTTTGATTCAGTACCTAATCAATAAAACTTACAGGAGCAGACAGGAATAACAAGGAACGAGCTATAAATACTTAACAGGAAGGAAACACGTTATTTTCCATGAGGTGTCGAAATGGACGAGTGTGGTGAGTGAGGTTCTATAAGAGTCAGTACTTGGACCAGTACAGTTTTTTGTCAATGTAAATGACGTGAGAGAAGAAATCGAGTCAGAGGTGTCCCTGTTTACAGATAATGTAAAACTAATAATAATACAAATGGATCTGGACAAGCTTCAGGTGTGGTCTGACAAGTGGCTATTAAAATTTAACTCCACCAAATGAAAATAGGGAAAAGGCAAGGAAGACCAGAAACAAAATTGAGGGGTATGACTAGAGGAACTAAACCTGACAGTGATAGAGGACAGGACCAGGGGTGATATGATTACAACGTACAAAATACAGGAATTTAGAGGATGGGGGGGGGACAGGGCAAGTCTGAGAGGCAGGTTTTAGGTACATGACAGTTTGAGAGGCGGGTCTTAGGTACATGACAGTCTGAGAGGCAGGTCCTAGGTACATGACAGCCTGAGAGGCGGGTCTTAGGAACATGACAGTTTGAGAGGCGGGTCTTAAGTACATGACAGTCTGAGAGGCGGGTATTAGGTACATGACAGTCTGAGAGGCGGGTCTTAGGTACATGACAGTCTGAGAGGCGGGTCTTAGGTACATGACAGTCTGAGAGGCGGGTCTTAGGTACATGACAGTCTGAGAGGCGGGTCTTAGGTACATGACAGTCTGAGAGGCGGGTCTTAGGTACATGACAGTCTGAGAGGCGGGTCTTAGGTACATGACAGTCTGAGAGGCGGGTCTTAGGTACATGACAGTCTGAGAGGCGGGTCTTAGGTACATGACAGTCTGAGAGGCGGGTCTTAGGTACATGACAGTCTGAGAGGCGGGTCTTAGGTACATGACAGCCTGAGAGGCGGGTGTTAGGTACATGACAGTCTGAGAGGCGGGTGTTAGGTACATGACAGTCTGAGAGGCGGGTGTTAGGTACATGACAGTCTGAGAGGCGGGTCTTAGGTACATGACAGTCTGAGAGGCGGGTCTTAGGTACATGACAGTCTAAGAGGCGGGTCTTAGGTACATGACAGTCTGAGAGGCGGGTCTTAGGTACATGACAGTCTGAGAGGCGGGTCTTAGGTACATGACAGTCTGAGAGGCGGGTCTTAGGTACATGACAGTCTGAGAGGCGGGTCTTAGGTACATGACAGTCTGAGAGGCGGGTCTTAGGTACATGACAGCCTGAGAGGCGGGTGTTAGGTACATGACAGTCTGAGAGGCGGGTGTTAGGTACATGACAGTCTGAGAGGCGGGTCTTAGGTACATGACAGCCTGAGAGGCGGGTGTTAGGTACATGACAGTCTGAGAGGCGGGTGTTAGGTACATGACAGTCTGAGAGGCGGGTGTTAGGTACATGACAGTCTGAGAGGCGGGTCTTAGGTACATGACAGTCTGAGAGGCGGGTCTTAGGTACATGACAGTCTAAGAGGCGGGTCTTAGGTACATGACAGTCTGAGAGGCGGGTCTTAGGTACATGACAGTCTGAGAGGCGGGTCTTAGGTACATGACAGTCTGAGAGGCGGGTCTTAGGTACATGACAGTCTGAGAGGCGGGTCTTAGGTACATGACAGTCTGAGAGGCGGGTCTTAGGTACATGACAGTCTGAGAGGCGGGTCTTAGGTACATGACAGCACAGCTGGAAGCAGATGCATGACAGGGATGTCATTAAATACTTCTTTAGCCTTAGTTTTAAGAGATGGAATAACCAAGACAGTGAAGTGCTAGAGGCAGGATCCTCACACAGCTTTAAAATATGTACGATACGCCTCACAAACATAGAAAAGAGCGATCCCAGTAGCGGCCAGCGGAGAGACGGGGTAAGGAGATGGGACTCGACCCCTGCAACCACAAATAGTTGAGTACACGTACACACAACTGCTAAAACACATACACATTCACACTCTGACTCTCTTGTCCTTCTCTCTCTCTCTCTCTCTCTCTCTCTCTCCCTCATCTCCTCTCTCTCTCTCCTCTCCCTCTCTCTTTCCCTTGTTAAGCTTCCAATCTGAGTATTGTTTTGTTCTTTGCCGAGGGGAGAAAGGTAATCCCTTACTGACACAATGTCAAGACCCCAGGATAGTCGAGACCAGGAGGAACTCCACCTTAGTCGAGACCAGGTGGGACCCCAGGCTAGTCGAGACCAGGAGCTCCACCTTAGTCGAGACCCGGAGGGACCCCAGGCTCAAATCCCACAACAGAACGGAAAAGTAATGTGAAGGACCTGGGAGTGGTAATGTCTGAATATGGAAAGGATGGATAATGAGAACATTCAAGGCAAGAGATGCCAAGCCATTGATGATCCTTTTTAAATCACTTGTTCTCTCGATGTTGGAATACTGCTGTACATTAACATCTCCATTCAAGGCAGGTGAAATTGCAGATCTAGAGAATATATAGTGAACTTTTACTGCACGTGTAAGTTCCATCAAACACCTTAACTACTGGGAGCGCCTGGAAGCACTTGACTTGTACTCACTGGAGCGCAGGCTCCAGTGAGTACAAGTCATAATCTACACCTGGTAGATCCTGGAGGGACTGGTCCCTAATCTGCACACAGAAATCACTTCTTACGAAAGCAACAGACTTGGTAGGCGATGCAACCTACCCCCAATGAAAAGTAGGGTCGCCACTGGTACACGAAGAGAAAACACAATAAGTGTCCGGGGCCCAAGACTGTTCAACAACCTCCCACCAGCCATAAGAGGGAGCTGGAAAGATAACTAAAGTCAGTGCCGGATCAACCGGGCTGTGATTCGTATGCTGGACTACGTGCGGCCAGCAGTAACAGCCTCGTTGATCAGGCACTGGTCCACCAGGAGGGAGGCCTGGTCATGGACCGGGCCGCGGGGGTGTTGACCCCCGGAATACCCACCAGGTAGACTCCAGGTAGGCTAGTCGAGACAGGAGGGACTCCAGGATAGTCGAGACAGGAGGGACTACAGGATAATCGAGACAGGGGGGACTCCAGGATAGTCGAGACAGGAGGGACTCCTGGCTCGTCGAAACCAGCGGGGACCCTTGGCTAACCGATACCAGAAGGGTCCCTTGTTGCATGAACCATGTGGGTCCCATGGCTTGAAGAGACCCTGAGGGGAGGCCCCCCGTGTTAGATGAGACCACGAAGGTCCGCTGGTACAAGACATTTAGGCCCCCCTCCCCTATGGGTCTACGTGACCTGGAGGGCCCCTCTTGACCTGTGCTTAATAAGGATGTGGTGCCAGAAATACACTCCATGTTGAGTAAGACAGGTGCAACAGTTAGGTATCTTTATTCTTGTAACGTTTCGCCTACAAAGTAAGCTTCTTCAGTCCAATGCTGACTCTATTCGACTGAGAAAGCCTGCTGTGTAAGCGAAACGTTTCAACAATGAAGATAACCAACTGTTTCACATGTCTTACTTATCAACTTGTTGGTAATTTATATAATTTTCAAATCTCTCCATGGACGAAGAACTCATCACTTTCCCTAAGTGACGGGGATATTTACCTATTCCTCAAAATCTTCTGGGAGAACGTGGAAAGTAATCTCAGAGAAGTGGCTAAACTTGTGCTACATCCATCATTCTCTCTAGTTTGCCCTCAGTCACTTTCCGTGGATCAAACCTGATTACTAACATTCCCCAGGCATTGCATGACTTCTGCGAATAATAATAATAATAATAATAATAATAATAATAATAATAATAATAATAATAATAATAATAATAATAATAATAATAATAATAGGTTCGCCAATAGTATAATTCCCTGAAGGACGTCATTGTTAAGTAAATAAAAGGATCACTGCAGCAGGCCTACTGGCCCATGCTAGGCAGGTTCAAATCACACCCACTCATAAGGAGCATAAATGGTTAGGGTGTCAAGCATGAATGGTTCTGGTGTCAGACATGACTGGTTCTGGTGTCAGACATGACTGGTTCTGGTGTCAGGCATGACTGGTTCTGGTGTCAGACATAAATAGTTTTGGTGTCAAACATGAATGGCTTTGGTGTCAGACAAATAGTTCTGGTGTCAGACATACACGGTTCTGGTGTTAATTTAAGTCGTCCGAGGCAGCGAGAATCACGTCTCTACTATTTATTTTACAGTACGGTCAGCGCTCTGTTGCCTCCCTCCATTACCGATTTCCTCTTCTGTGTTCCCTCACTCCAACTTCCTCCTATATTCTCCATCCCACGTCACCTCCCTCTCCCAGTTCATACTCCTTCCTCCCTCCCTCCCTACATCCCTCCTCTACCTCTCACTCTCCCTTTTCAATTCCTCTTCATTTTCCACCACCATTCACTACTCTCTCCCTACATCTTCCTTCCGTCTCCTCCACTATCTATCTCCTCCCTTCTCCCTCTACTTCCGTAGCTTTGTTCCTGCTCTTAGGTTTAAATACAATCGGCCACGTTGTGTCTTGCATGAGACATGTGCGGAATAGCAATTCTGCATCTATCGTAACAGCCACAGAAAGGAAGAAGTTGAATATAACTTTGGTCTATGTTCAGCATCAGAAATAATACTAGGAGTAAATAATGACTCAGAATGTCATAGAAATAAAG
>NC_091302.1:42089742-42092242 GCF_038502225.1 Cherax quadricarinatus | reverse complement strand
GGAATGTATGAGAGTATAGTTTTACCAACGCTCTTATATGGGTGTGAAGCATGGGTGATGAATGTTGCAGCGAGGAGAAGGCTGGAGGCAGTGGAGATGTCATGTCTGAGGGCAATGTGTGGTGTGAATATAATGCAGAGAATTCGTAGTTTGGAAGTTAGGAGGAGGTGCGGGATTACCAAAACTGTTGTCCAGAGGGCTGAGGAAGGGTTGTTGAGGTGGTTCGGACATGTAGAGAGAATGGAGCGAAACAGAATGACTTCAAGAGTGTATCAGTCTGTAGTGGAAGGAAGGCGGGGTAGGGGTCGGCCTAGGAAGGGTTGGAGGAGGGGGTAAAGGAGGTTTTGTGTGCGAGGGGCTTGGACTTCCAGCAGGCATGCTTGAGCGTGTTTGATAGGAGTGAATGGAGACAAATGGTTTTTAATACTTGACGTGCTGTTGGAGTGTGAGCAAAGTAACATTTATGAAGGGATTCAGGGAAACCGGCAGGCCGGACTTGAGTCCTGGAGATGGGAAGTACAGTGCCTGCACTCTGAAGGAGGGGTGTTAATGTTGCAGTTTAAAAACTGTAGTGTAAAGCACCCTTCTGGCAAGACAGTGATGGAGTGAATGATGGTGAAAGTTTTTCTTTTTCGGGCCACCCTGCCTTTGTGGGAATCGGCCGGTGTGATAATAAAAAAAAAAAAAATAGATATATATATATATATATATATATATAATATATATATATATATATATATAGAGAGAGAGAGAGAGAGAGAGAGAGAGAGAGAGAGAGAGAGAGAGAGAGAGAGAGAGAGAGAGTGAGAGAAAGAGAGAGAGAGAGAGAGAGAGAGAGAGAGAGAGAGAGAGAGAGAGAGAGAGAGAGAGAGAGAGAGAGAGAGAGAGAGAGAGAGAGAGAGAGAGAGAGAGAGAGAGAGAGAGAGAGAGACAATAAGGCAGGAGGAGTGCATTTCCTACTTAAATCGCTTGACCAAGAAAAGGCTGTGGGCCCAGACAAGTTGAGCCCAAGATTGCTGAGAAGATGTGCAGACCAGCTAGCAGCACCTCTAACTCGCATCTTTCAGCACTGCCTAGTACAGTGTAAATGGCCCTCTCTATGGAAAGAGGCAAATGTAGTCCCTGTTCACAAAAAGAAGAGCAGAACAGAAATCAGCAACTACAGACCAGTGTCACTCCTGTCAATCACTGGTAAGATCCTTGAGACAATAATCTCAAGACAAATGACAGAGTTTTTTGACTACCACTCACTACTTTCTGATCGTCAATATGGCTTCAGGAAAGGTTACTCTGCTGCTGATCTGTTGTTAAACCTCTCCACTAAGTGGCACCAGTCACTGGAAGAATCCAAAGTCAGCTGTGTGGTAGCACTGGACATTGCTGGCGCTTTCGACCGGGTGTGGCACCAGGGCCTCTTAGCAAAACTTCAAGCACTGGGAATTGCAGGCTCTACGCTATGTCTCCTCAGTGACTACCTTCATGGTAGATCTCTAAGTGTAGTTCTCAATGGAACGGAATCAGCAAGGCATTCTAGTGTTCCACAAGGAAGCGTGCTGGGTCCATTGTTATGGAATGTCTACTTCAACGACCTTCTTCATCTCATCCCAGAATCACATGCATATGCAGACGACTGTACACTGACATTCACTTATCCAAGAGAAGAAATGCCAGCTGCTCTAAGCTACATCAATCACCAGCTGAGAGCTATATCAGCTTGGGGAAATAGATGGCAAGTAACATTTGCACCTGAGAAAACGCAAATGATGATCGTCTCTAGGCACCATGATGGTAATGCTGGTGCAGTAGTAAGGATGAATGGGAGGATGTTGGCATCTGGAGAAGAAGTTGATATCCTTGGGGTGAAATTTGACTCCAAACTAACCATGAAGAACCATGTTGTAAATCTTGCAAACAAGGCAGCCAGGAAGCTTACAGCACTTCGCCGTATCTCCCATCTGCTTGACAGTAGGGGTTGCAAGATCCTGTACGAGGCACAAGTACGCTCACACCTTGAGTATGCTCCACTTTCTTGGTTTGCCTGCCCCCCCCCTCTCATGTGCGACTGCTTGACAGAGTAGAGAACAGAGCAAGACGTTTCATCTCTCGCCTGGACCCATCCTGGATAGATCTGTCATTTCAGCAGAGCCTTCAAAATAGGAGGGATGTGGGTGGCCTTACTGTTATGTACAAGGCCAATATTGTCAAAATACCACACTTGGATCCACTTCGAGGACAGCGTGAAACAAGCTTTTATGCCACAAGACGGGCAGAAAGCAGCAACTTCACTCTGGCTGTACCCTTCTCCAGAACATCACTCCATCTGAGATCATACATACCCAGGATGACTCGAGTATGGAACACATCAGTACAGCATAATGATGTCAACGAGATAAAGTCAGTTGATCAAATGAAAATGCTGGCCCACAGATGGCTCCAACTTCATCCTGTTTCCTACTTGTATGTCTCATAACAATAAAAATGCTTTCAAATGAGCTGATGT
>NC_091302.1:41984742-42087242 GCF_038502225.1 Cherax quadricarinatus | reverse complement strand
ACATCCTTGTATGATGACATCTTTGTATGTTGACATCCTTGTATGTTGACATCCTTGTATGATGACATCCTTGTATGATGACATCCTTGTATGTTGACATCCTTGTATGTTGACATCCTTGTATGATGACATCTTTGTATGTTGACATCCTTGTATGTTGACATCCTTGTATGATGACATCTTTGTATGTTGACATCCTTGTATGTTGACATCCTTGTATGATGACATCCTTGTATGATGACATCTTTGTATGTTGACATCCTTGTCAATGGAATATTGTACGTAGTTACTTAGTGTCACATCATAGGAATGTGAGGGTTTAGGTTGGGTCACTACAGGTCAGTGACGCTGACCTGCATGAGGTCATACCCTGGCACTGCCTGTGGGCATGGTCAGTTACAATGTAGGCATCAGTGAGGCAGGACGATCTGACAGGACACCAACAGACCCCTACTTGGAGGGTGTTCCGGGGGTCAACGCCCCCCCCCCAGGACCAGTCCTTGACCAGGCCTCCCTGGCTGCCTTCAAGAAGGAGTTGGATAGGTACCTAAAGTCACTACCTGATCAGCCGGGCTGTGGTTCGTACGTTGAACTACATGCGGCCAGCAGTAACAGCCTGGTTGATCAGTCCCTGATCTACCAGGAGGAATGGTCAAGGACTGGGCCGCGGGGGGTGTTGACCCCCCACTTCTACTTAATAAACCCGCTTAGAACAGTCAAATATTACTCCAATCGCCTCCATTATATTACTCGAACCCCATGTTGACATCTTTGTATGTTGACATCTTTGTATGTTGACATCTTTGTATGTTGACATCATTGCATGTTGACATCTTTGTATGTTGACATCTTTGCATGTTGACATCATTGCATGTTGACATCTTTGCATGTTGACATCATTGCATGTTGACATCTTTGTATGTTGACATCTTTGTATGTTGACATCCTTGTATGTTGACATCTTTGTATGTTGACATCCTTGTATGTTGACATCTTTGTATGTTGACATCTTTGTATGTTGGCATCTTTGCATGTTGACATCTTTGTATGTTGACATCTTTGTATGTTTTCATCCTTGTATGTTGACATCTTTGTATGTTGACATCTTTGTATGTTGACATCCTTGTATGTTGACATCTTTGTATGCTGGCATCTTTGTATGTTGACATCTTTGTATGTTGACATCTTTGTATATTGACATCTTTGCATGTTGACATCTTTACATGTTGGCATCTTTACATGTTGACATCTTTGCATGTTGACATCTTTGCATGTTGACATCTTTGCATGTTGACATCTTTGTATGTTGACATCTTTGCATGTTGACATCTTTGCATGTTGACATCTTTGCATGTTGACATCTTTGCATGTTGACATCTTTGCATGTTGACATCTTTGCATGTTGACATCTTTGCATGTTGACATCTTTGCATGTTGACATCCAACACCTAAGAACATAAGAAAGGAGGAACACTGCAGCAGGCCTGTTGGCCCATACTCATCCTCCACTACATAAGAGTCAAACACTGTCAGAACAGAAACACTGTTTACCATAATTTGCCGACTGCCACCTGTGTAGCCCAATAATCCGAATTTTCCTGTAAATACCATTCACCAAGATTGAAAGTCTGAAGCCGATCGGAGGAAACATTCTCGTTACGGCAACGGAAACCTTAATTTGTATAATAAATCTGGCTAATCGGCACATACACAGCTAATAAACAATCCTCGTCTTCTGGTAAAGAGTAAACACGACTATTAAAAGTTTGAAGCCGACCAGAAAAGACATTTTTAATTAAATGCATAGAAAAAATTTCTCAAGGAAAGAAAAGCCCTCAGACAACAATTACAGGTATCCTCTGTTGGGGGATACATGTTAATAACGATGCAATTATATTATCTCTCGTACTTCACATTAATTTGAAAGATAATTCAAAGTTAAGAGAAAGTACGGCATATTATCGCCATCTGTTACAGCCAACATAATTCCTAACTTGCTAATAGGGGATCCAGCAGCAAGTTGGCGAATTAAAGTGTTCTAATTGCCGTTAGAATTATTAAAATCTCCAGCTATAATTGTACCGTTATTAACAGGTATCCCCCCCCCCCGGTGAGAAAACTACCTTGGATGAGAGTTAGTGCACACCAGAGGTGGAGAACACCAAGCTTATACCATAACATATTAAGAGGGAACCCATAGGAGAGTGACACGTCTAGAGAAAGAGTAAGAACATAAGAACATAAGAATGGAGGAACACTGCAGAAGGCCTACTGGCCCATACAAGGCACGTCCTTATCAAAACGACCTCTACCCAAAGCTACCCAAGAATTAACTCCCGTACCCAATGACAACAATCAATCCAAGCCCCTCCCACTCATATATTTGTCCAATCTCTTTTTAAAGCTACTCAAGGTCCTAGCCTCTGTCACCCTACTGGGAAGAGTGTTCCAAGCATCCACAACTCTGTTAGAAAACCAGTACTTACCTATGTCCTTTCTAAATCTAAATTTATCCAACTTAAATCCATTATTTCTGGTTCTTACCTGGTTCGATACCCTCAGTACTTCATTAATATCTCCTTTGTTTATGCCTGTCATCCACTTATACAATTCAATGATATCTTCCCTCATTCTACGTCTCTCCAGAGAGTAGAGATTTAAGGCTTTAAGTCTATCTTCATACGGGAGATTCCTTACAGAGTAAGATAAAATGGAAAACATGACCTGGAGAGAAGGATTACCATCAACATCAAGGTAAATCCTAAAGAATTTTATGCAGAAGTGAAGATCAAGAAAAAAAGGTCTAAACAGTGAGAGGCAACACAACAGTCAGTGAGTGTACAATGAGAAGATTTACATTTAGATTTTTGCCACCGAAGAGGCTATTGTGCACCCAATATCTAGCCTGTGGAGGGTAGCACAAGAACATGTGGATACACAAAAGACCTAGGAACTAGGACTTCAAAGGATTTACAGGCGTACATCTTGATTTCGATCTACAGTTCACTTTGAGAACGACTAACAAACATACATGTATGATTTTTGTACTAATTTAGTAACATTGTTGTAGAAGTTGAAAAAGACCCGCTAAATATCTCTGAAATCAAGACTACTGCTACATTATCTTGAGATAAAAGCTACAACGCTAAGAGTCTAGTTATTATAATGCATATCTGTTAACAATTATATTTAACAAATCATCTGAGGAAGTTCATGTGACGGCAAATTAACTCATGTTGCTACAACGTTGAAAAACGAGAGATAGGTCATGCAGCCTCGGTTACCAGTCTATCAGCTTGACATCAGCTGTAAGTAAACTGATTGAACATTAAAATGGTATAAAACTAATGGAAATTGCAATTATTTGGCAAAATCTTTAATTTCAAGGAAGGCAAAAATCTATTAGTCAGTAATCAATTTATTTTTCGTAAATAAAAGATCATATCTAATAAATTTGCTGGAGTTTTTCTGATACATTTATATAATATTACAGTGTAAGTGGTCTGCAATATCACACTGTAAGTGGTGTGCAATAAAGTTGATGAGCAAAACGTGTGCAGCGTTTAGGAATCTTTATTACCGTAAAGGTCCGCCTGCGCAGCAGCGTGTATTCAACTGAAGAAACCTAGTGCGCAGACGAAATGTTTTGATGATAACGATGCCTATACATAAATGATCTTGAAATATGACTTACATTCAGCATTACAAAGTTCGCGAATGACACGAAATTAGGGAGATATGAGGCATCCGTGACCGACTGTCCGAGTATTTAGTCTTGGACAGGTTGTTATTGTAGCCAAAAAAAAAAAAAAAAAACTGAGGATAACCAAATGTTGACAAGTGAAAGGCACAACACTTCAGACATACGAGTATAACTATACTTCTGTACAAGTATTCGCTATTCTCCGCTATGCTACGAGAGGTTAACACAACTTTCCTTGTATGAATCTTAGTCCTGGCTTCGTCTCTGTAGATGCCTTCCTCTCCCACTACATTGTAAAATGCTCCAAACTTCAGAACACCCGTGACTTAACCTGATTCCTCCTTTTTCTTCTTCTCCCTCTTGCCCTTTCCTCTTTCCCTTTTCTCCTTTGAGTTATCTTTCTTCTGCCTTGTGTATTTGCTCTTTCATTATTTATTTTCCCCCCTCTGTGTTCTTGATCTTGCCCTCTGTGGGCACCTAGCTCCCTTGCAGTGCTCCTCTTTCTTAGTATTTGACTGACTCCTCCTTCTTAGTATTTGACTGACTCCTCCTCCTTCTTACTACCTTCCCCACTACTACTGCTACTACCACCTCCTGGATATATACAATCCTCCTTCTCTCCTTTCCGTTAGTGTGACTCTGTAAATGGTTCAAGTCGGACCGAAACGTCGTGGTAAGCTCCTCTCTTCTATGTGCGGGTTATTTGTGTATCGTTCCAGCCACAGTATTGTGCCTTTTGTTATTATTTAGGTTAACTTGTATTTCCGTAATTACCCAGCAATAACGAAATTACAAAAAAAAACTGGATGAGCTGGACACGCACGGTAACCAGTAAGGAGGATGGTTTAGACTATAATTTACACGGTAACGAACTCAAAGAGACAAACTTAGAGAAAGTTCTTTGGAGATGTCAGAAGCAATGACCAGAAATATTCTAAGATACGCCTTTGTATAAACACCCAGGACAAAAGGATGCTTGATTTTATAACAATACACTATAATATACTGTACAATGTTCTTGACAGACATTCATCATGAATATGATGTACAATGTTCTTTACAGACATCATCATATGCTGTACGGTTCAGGGTCCAAAATAATACGAAAGATGTCGATCAACCTTCAGAACGTTCTAAGAAGGTAAACAAAACTTCTATCATCGGAGAACAAACAATACTAAGGTAAACACATGCATTATGTCAACTTACTCTGACACACACTGGAGGACACAAGAATACTTCATACAAGTTAATGAGTAAGACAGACGCAACAGTTGGGTATCTTTATTGGTGAAAAGTTTCGCCTACACAGTAGCCTTCTTCAGTCAAATACAGAGGGAACAGTAGTAGCGAAACGATGATGTAATCATGTGTCTTATTCATCAATTTGTCTATATTTTACACTTTCATGATATTAAAGCAAATGTAACAAACTTGAGCTTGTGGATCTCCTTGAAGTGCAATGTAATAAACTTGCACAATGCATTGCCACGAATGTAAATCAATGGCACTATATACCCACAAGCCTGTTAAAAAGACAAAATCTGCTATTTACGGCCTTTTTATTTTTAAATGCCATGAATCTCCGTAGTGAGTCGGCCAACAGTAATCTGGGTGATGGCTTTCTCGATAACAGAGTTGTTGATCAACGGAACAGTCTTCCCCCGGGGTTAAGAGCCTGAAATGAATTCAGCATTAATTCCACATCCACTTTGCAAACCTAGGAGTCTGTTAATTAGGAGCCACTCTGGGCAGTGGTCCCTGGCATCCAAACAGAACTTCCGCAGGGAAATGGGTACTAATGCCACCCCACTTAGAACTCCTGTACTGAACATGTTTCAGTCCTTCTTACTACAGAAATTCAGGAATTAACACGGAATGTACAGTTGGTCACTCCCCACATGTTGGTCACATGTTGGGAAGATATCTTAAATGACAGGGATCCAAACCAGTGCCTTGAAAGAATCAACTTCCTGGCAGCTGAAGCATGTTCTAGGCATATTCCCTAAGAAAGAACATAAGAACATAAGAAAGGAGGAACACTGCAGCAGGCCTGTTGGCCCATACTAGGCAGGTCCTTTACAATTCATCCCACTAACAAACATTTGACCTACCCAATTTTCAATGCTACCCAAGAAATAAGCTCTGATGTGCAAGTCCCACTCAAATCCAACCCATCCCACTCATGTATTTATCCAACCTAAATTTGAAACTACCCAAAGTCCTAGCCTCAATAACCCAACTAGGTAGACTGTTCCACTCATCTACTACCCTATTTCCAAACCAATACTTTCCTATGTCCTTTCTAAATCTAAACTTATCTAATTTAAATCCATTACTGCGGGTTCTCTCTTGGAGAGATATCCTCAAGACCTTGTTAATATCCCCTTTATTAATACCTATCTTCCACTTATACACTTCGATCAGGTCTCCCCTCATTCTTCGTCTAACAAGTGAATGTAACTTAAGAGTCTTCAATCTTTCTTCATAAGGAAGATTTCTAATGCTATGTATTAATTTAGTCATCCTACGCTGAATGTTTTCTAACGAATTTATGTCTATTCTGTAATATGGAGACCAGAATTGAGCTGCATAATCTAGGTGAGGCCTTACTAATGATGTATAAAGCTGCAGTATGACCTCTGGACTTCTGTTGCTTACACTTCTTGATATAAATCCCAGTAATCTATTTGCCTTATTACGTACGCTTAGGCATTGCTGTCTTGGTTTAAGGTTGCTGCTTACCATAACCCCCAAGTCCTTTTCGCAATCTGTATGGTTAAGTTCTACATTATTTAACTTATAAGTGCTAGGGTTATGGACACTCCCGAGCTTCAGAACCTTGCATTTATCTACATTGAACTGCATCTGCCACTTTTCTGACCAAGAGTAGAGTTTGTCTAAATCCTCCTGAAGTTCCCTAACATCTACGTTTGAATCAATTATCCTATCTTCGTGTCATCGGCGAATTTGCTCATATCACTAGTAATTCCTTCATCAAGATCATTGATATATATTATAAACAACAACGGGCCCAAGACTGATCCCTGTGGAACGCCACTTGTTACTGATCCCCACTCGGATTTAACCCCATTTATGGACACTCTTTGCTTCCTGTCTGTGAGCCATGATTTGATCCACGAGAGCACCCTTTCCCCAATGCCATGAGCTGCTACTTTCTTCAACAGTCTTTGGTGCGGAACTCTATCAAATGCCTTACTAAAATCTAAGTAAATAATATCAAATTCTTTATCGTGGTCAACAGCCTCAAAAGCTTTACTGAAGAAAGTTAATAAATTAGTTAGACAAGACCGGCCTCTTGTGAATCCATGCTGAGTATCATTAATCAAGCTATGCTTATCGAGATGGCTTCTTATAATCTCAGCTATAATTGACTCTAGTAATTTGCCTACAATTGAGGTCAGGCTTATTGGGCGGTAATTTGACGGTAACGACTTGTCCCCTGTTTTAAAAATAGGAATTACATTAGCCATCTTCCACATATCAGACACTACACCTGTTTGAAGAGATAAATTAAAAATATTAGTTAATGGTTCACAGACTTCCATTTTGCATTCCTTTAGAACCCTTGAAAAAACCTCATCAGGACCCGGTGACTTATTTTGCTTCAGTCGGTATATCTGCTTCACAACCATTTCACTAGTGACTGTGATGTTACATAATTTATCTTCTTCTGATCCACTATAAAAATTAATTACCGGAATATTATTAGTGTCTTCCTGTGTAAAAACCGAGAGAAAATAATTATTTAAAATCGAGCACATTTCATTCTCTTTGTCAGTAAGATGCCCATAGTTATTTTTAAGGGGACCTATCTTATCCCTGACTTTTGTTCTATAGACCTGGAAAAAACTTTTTGGGTTAGTTTTAGAATCCCTAGCAACTTTAATTTCATAGTCCCTTTTAGCTTTTCTTATCCCCTTTTTAATGTCCCTCTTAATGTCAATATACTGATTCATAAGATGACCCTCGCCTCTTTTGATACGCCTATAAATTCCTTTCTTATGCCCTAGTAGATATTTCAGCCTATTATTCATCCATTTTGGGTCATTTCTATTTGATCTAATTTCCTTATAAGGGATAAACGTTCTTTGAGCAGCATGTATTGTGTTCAGAAAACTGTCATATTGATAGCTCTCTTCGTTACCCCAGTCAACAGATGATAAGTGTTCTCTAAGCCCATCGTAATCTGCTAAGCGAAAATCTGGGACTGTTACTGAGTTATCCCTACTATCATACTTCCATTCAATTCTAAATGTAATTGATTTGTGGTCGCTAGCACCCAGTTCCTCTGAAACTTCTAAATTATTAACAAGGGATTCATTGTTTGCCAGAACTAAGTCAAGCAGGTTATTTCCCCTTGTAGGTTCTGTCACAAACTGCTTCAAAAAACAATCCTGAACTACTTCTAAGAAATCGTATGATTCTAAATTCCCAGTCAAGAAATTCCAATCAATATGACTAAAGTTAAAGTCTCCTAGAATTACTACATTATCGTGCCTTGTGGCCCTAACAATTTCCTCCCATAGTAGTCTCCCCTGGTCCCTATCTAAATTTGGGGGACGGTATATCACACCTAAAATTAATTTTTCATGCCCCTCTGAAAATTCTATCCAAACAGACTCTGTATGTGTTACTTCAGACTTAATACCCGTTTTTATGCAACAGTTCAAGCGATCTCGGACATATAATGCCACCCCACCCCCCTTCCCGATACTTCTATCTATTTGGAACAATTTAAAACCCTGAATGTGACATTCTGCAGGCATGTCCCGACTTTTTGAATTAAACCACGTCTCAGTAATGGCAAATACATCTATGTTACCTGCACTAGCAACTAGTCTCAACTCGTCCATCTTATTCCTAGCACTGCGACTATTTGTGTAATAAATATTTAATGACCCTCCTATCTCTTTACCCTTCCTGCTCCTTTCTGTTATTCCACTAAACCTATTACTGTCATTGTCAATTAGTGCCACTGGCTTTCCAATATCCTCCTCATTTTGCCTATTACTAGTTCTCCTAGTACTCATGTTACTACCCTGCGACTTCACAGTTTTCCCGCCAAAACCCATACCACTAACTATTCCTAGTTTAAAGACCTAACAGCTCCCTCCACTGTGTTGGCCAGTGCTCCCACCCCACACCTAGACAAGTGAACCCCATCCCTGGCATACATGTCATTTCTGCCATAGAAGAGGTCCCAGTTGTCAATGAATGTTACTGCATTTTCCTTACAGTATTTGTCCAGCCAGCAATTGACACCAATTGCTCTGGACAACCATTCATTTCCAACTCCTCTCCTTGGCAAAATGCCACATATGACAGGTTTCCCACCCTTCTTCCTAATTATCTCTATTGCTGACCTATACCTGCTAATCAGGTCCTCACTCCTACGTCTGCCAACATCGTTGCCTCCAGCACTGAGACAGATAATAGGATTGCTCCCATTACCTCTCATGATGTCATCCAGACGGCTAACAATATCCTTCATCCCAGCCCCAGGAAAACACACTCTCTGCCTCCTACTCCTATCCTTCAAACAGAATGCCCTATCCATGTACCTAATCTGGCTATCCCCAACAACAACAATGTTTTTACCTTCCTTGGCGTCGTCCGTAGTGATGCTCCGAGTAGTCGACTCACATTCGCCAGGTAGCATTACACCACTTGTAGAATTCGTCATGACGTTCTCGTTGGTCTTCGTTGGGGTTTCTAGGGATGTCTCACTCACGTCTGCCAATGCTTCCTTGGTGCTCGTTGTGGCATTCCCAGTAGAAGACTCAAATTCGTCAGGTAGCACCGAGAATGAGTTGGAAGTTTCCACGGCAGTCTTCTGGTTTCTCGTTGTTTCTGCCTCTCCAACCGTTTTCTTAATCTTCAGCTTGGTTCCATGTTGCCCGGCCACTGACCAAGCTCCCCTCTTAACCTGGGGACTCACAACAGGAGGATTACTACGAATCCTCTTGTTCTCCTCCGTTAATCGCCGTATCTCCAGTTTAGCAACTCTGAGTTCTTCTCTCAGCTGCTGGTAAAGCTGCTCAAGAGAGGGCATCCTGGTTCAGATTCACAGAGAGCACACAAACAGGTCTTCACAGAGCTAAGTACACGCCACCACTGCTAAGTACACGCCACCACTGAGCTAAGTACACGCCACCACTGAGCTAAGTACACGCCACCACTGCGAGCTAAGTACACGCCACCACTGAGCTAAGTACACGCCACCACTGAGCTAAGTACACGCCACCACTGAGCTAAGTACACGCCACCACTGAGCTAAGTACACGCCACCACTGGAAGAGCAGGAGTAAACTGGAGAAAGACGCTCCCTCTACAGAAGACGACGAAGAGTCACTGAGCTCCTCAAGAGTTCTAGAATATCTGATACACGAAAGGAAGCGCTGACCAGGGAAGTGGAAACTATCAAACTTAAGTTAAATGACTCTTACAGGAACCAGGAGAGACAGGAGGAGCTTAAAGCTATTAGTGAAATTGAAAGAAATTCAAAATATTTCTTTTCATATGCCAAAAACAAGGCAAATACCACATCTAGTATCGGGCCCTTACTCAGACAGGATGGGACTTACACAGATGACAACAAGGAAATGAGTGAAATATTGAAATCCCAGTACGACTCTGTGTTTAGTGAACCACTAATCGGTCTGAGGATCGACGACCCAAATGATTTCTTCATGAATGAGCCTCAAAACTCCATGAATGTATGCCAAATTTCCGACATTACCCTAACTCCGATAGATTTCGAAAAAGCCATTGACAACATGCCCATGCACTCAGCCCCGGGCCCAGACTCGTGGAACTCTGTTTTCATTAAGAACTGCAAGAAACCCCTCTCGCGTGTCCTAAGTACACTATGGAGGAGGAACTTGGACATGGGTGAAATTCCAGTCACTTAAAACGACGGATATAGCCCCACTCCATAAAGGTGGCAGCAAAGCATTAGCTAAGAACTATAGACCAATAGCTCTGACGTCCCACATCATAAAAATCTTTGAAAGAGTGCTAAGAAGCAGGATTGCAAATCACCTGGATTCCCAAAATCTGCACAATCCAGGGCAACATGGGTTCAGGGCAGGTCGCTCCTGCCTCTCACAACTACTGGATCACTATGTTATGGTCTTGGATGCAATGGAAGAAAATCAGAATGCAGATGTAATATACACAGCCTTTGCAAAAGCATTTGACAAATGCGATCATGGCGTAATAGCCCATAAAATACGTGCTAAAGGAATAACTGAGAAAGTGGGGAGATGGATCTTCAACTTCCTAACAAATCGAACACAAAGAGTAGTGGTCAACAGAGTTAAATCAGAGGCTGCCATAGTGAAGAGCTCTGTTCCACAAGGCACAGTACTCGCCCCCATCCTACTCCTCATCCTCATATCAGACATAGACAGAGATATACATCACAGCACCGTATCATCTTTTGCGGATGATACTAGGATCTGCATGAGGCTGTCATCTGCTCAGGACGCGGTTAACCTCCAAGAAGATATAAACAAAGTTTTCCAGTGGGCAACGGTAAACAATATGATGTTCAATGAGGACAAATTCCAACTACTCTGTTATGGAAAACTGGAGGAGATAATAACTAGAACAGAGTATACTACAGACTCTGGCCATACAATAGAGCGGAAAAATAATGTAAGGGACCTGGGAGTAGTAATGTCTGAGGATCTCACTTTCAAGGATCACAACAGTGCCACGATCGCACGTGCAAAGAAAATGATAGGGTGGATAATGAGAACGTTCAAAACGAGAGATGCCAAGCCAATGATAATCCTTTTCAAATCACTTGTTCCCCCTAGGCTGGAATACTGCTGTACATTAACATCTCCATTCAAAGCAGGTGAAATCGCAGATCTAGAGAGTGTACAGAGATCCTTTACTGCACATATAAGTTCTGTCAAGCACCTTAACTACTGGGAACGCTTGGAAGCACTTGACTTGTACTCGTTGGAACGCAGGAGGGAGAGATATATCATAATCTACACTTGGAAAATCCTGGAAGGAATGGTCCCAAATCTGCACACAGAAATCACTCCCTACGAAAGTAAAAGACTGGGCAGGCGATGCAAAATGCCCCCAATAAAAAGTAGGGGCGCCATTGGTACACTAAGGGAAAACACCATAAGTGTCCGGGGCCCAAGACTGTTCAACATCCTCCCATCAAGCACTAGGGGAATTGCCAATATACCCCTGGCTGCCTTCAAGAGAGAGCTGGACAGATACCTAAAGTCAATGCCGGATCAGCCGGGCTGTGGCTCGTACGTTGGACTGCGTGCGGCCAGCAGTAACAGCCTAGTTGATCAGGCCCTGATCCATCGGGAGGCCTGGTCATGGACCGGGCGGCGGGGACGTTGATCCCCGGAATAACCTCCAGGTAACCCAAGCACAGTATTTAGTAGGAGAACTGTTGGTAAGGTGGCAGCAGGGTAGCATGAGCAGCTGTAGGAGCACTACTAAAAAATTGGCACTTGTAACACATGGCTTTTATCCACCTTTCTTTCCTATCCAAGAACCATGCTTGGTTTACCCCATTACAACAACTGGGGGTTCTGACCTTGCTCAGACATGACTGATGAAGCCGCTAGTGGCGAAACGTTTGGTTTAATAAATGTCCTGAGATGTACTTAAGTGTTCTTATCTATAGCCACGGTACTGACTGCAAAGAAGTCTTCTATCTGTCTTGCCCAGCTACTGCAATCTAAACACGAGTCTATGATTCTCATGCTGTGGGTCGCGGACCCCCAGGACACCACTGGGTTATTCCGAGGGGTTAGTTGAAACCTTGCAACAAGTACTGTTTATCCAGTAAGCGTTATCCATCACTGTCTAGAATTACAACTGTTGAAATGTGTGGGGGACATCTTGGTCATTTTATAGGATAACAAGAAAAAGTTCTTCGTGCTCTAAATGTTTGGGAACCACTGTAATATAAACCATATGTTCCTCTGACTTTCTCTTGTGTGCTCACTCTCTTTCTCTCTTATTCTTCTTCCTCTGCCATTTATCTTCTCTCTTTTCCTCTTCCGTTCTACTTTTCTATCCTCGTTTAAGCACCTAGGTAATATACGATAGTTTTTAATCTACGCTCTCTCTCTCTCTCTCTCTCTCTCTCTCTCTCGGATTGTAACAAGTTGTCTCCGGCACGCACGGACGGTCCCGCAGTGCGCTTACTCCCGGAAACCACAAAACACCACGAACATGCAGCCAGCTGCCCACGAACGCCACACAAAACAACGGACTCCCACTCGGCCACCAACGAACACTACGGAACACCACGGACACTCACCCAGCCACCAGAAAACACCATGGACACGCACTCAGCCACCAGAAAACACCACGGACACGCACCCAGCCACCAGAAAACACCACGGACACACACCCAGCCATCAGAAAACACCATGGACACGCACCCAGCCACCAGAAAACCCCACGGACACACACCCAGCCACCAGAAAATACCTCGGACACACCCAGCCACCAGACAACACCACGGACACGCGCCCAGCTACTACAACCACGAACACGCACCCAGCCACAACAAAACAACACGGACAAGGCCACAAACACGCACACACCACCACGGACACGGACACAGCCACCACAAACGGAATTTTGTTCACATTTTTTGATGCAAGAGAGAAAAAAACGCATTTTTTGCTTGTTTGTTCCAAGGATTGTTTCCCAGCCAGGGGAAACATGCGGCTGTTTCTCACTGTGTACTTCTCAATCTGTATTATTTCTGTGTACCATTTCTCACTGCGTACTATTTCTCACTTACTATTTCTCACTGTGTACTTTTCTCAATCTGTATTATTTGTCATTGCGTATTATTTCTCATTGACTACCGTTTCTCATTGTTTACTGTTTCTCTATGCTAATTCTAAATAAAATTACTCACTACACTGTTTCTCATTGAGCAGCATTTCTTATTGTGTACTGTCTCACTATACTGTTTCTGTGTACTGTTTTATGTACTGTCTCACTGTGTACTGTCTCACACTGTGTACTGTGTCTCACTGTACCGAGTAATTCTTAATTATTTAATAAATTATTTTAATAACCATAACATACACTATATCCAGTTCTACTGTGTTCTTTAAGAACATATGAACATAAGAAGGAACACTGCAGCAGGCCTACTGACCCATGCGAAGCAGGTCCATGTCCCCCTCCGGATTAGCCCAATGACCCACTTAGTCAGGTCACTTCCACTTAAGGAAGGAGCACGGTATCAGACCTATTTGCACAAGCTAGTCAGGTCCAACTCACACTCACCCACACCCACTCATGTATTTATCTAACCTATTTTTAAAATTACACATCATCTTAGCGTCTATGACGGTACTCGGGAGTTTGTTCCACTCATCCACAACTCTATTACCAAACCAGTGCTTTCCTATATCCTTCCTGAATCTGAATTTTTCCAACTTTAAATCATTGCTACGAATCTTGCTAGATATTTTTAGCACGCTATTTACATCCCCTTTATTTATTCCTGTTTTCTATTTATACACCTCAATCATATCCCCCCTAATTCTACGCCTTTCTAGAGAGTGCAGATTCAGGACCCTCAGTCCATCCTCATAGGGAAGACTTCTGATACATGGGATCATCTTTGTCATCCTCCTTTGTACGTTTTCCAGAGCATTTATATCCATTCTGTAATACGGTGACCAGAACTGATCAGCATAGTCTAAATGAGGCCTAACCAAAAATATATAGAGTTGAACAACAACCTGGGGACTTCTATTATTTATACTTCTAGATATGAAGCCAAAGATTCTGTTAGCTTTATTGCGAACACTAATGCACTGTTGTCTTGGTTTTAGATTACAACTAACCAGAACTTCTAAATCCTTTTCGCAATCAGTAGCATTATGATCTACATTATTTAGTTTATATGTGGCATGGTTATTTTCCTGCCCAACAATTAGAACTTTTCATTTGTCAATATTAAACTGCATCTGCCACTTCTGCGACCACTGCAACAGTCTATTCAAATCATCCTGGAATGCTCTAGTGTCCTCATTAGAATGAATTGGACGGCCTATTTTGGTGTCATCAACAAATATGCTTATGACACTATTTATCCCCTGATCTATGTCGTTTATGTAAATTGTGAACAACAACGGGCCCAACACTGACCTCTGTGGAACACCGCTTGTGACGTGCCCCATTCTAATTTCTCCCCATTTATGCAAACTCTCTGCTGCCTATTTGTCAGCCATGCCTCTACCCGTGTGTCTTAAGTTTCCTCAATAGCCTCTGATGTGGAACTCTATCGAAAGCCTTACTGAAGTCCATATTACACAATATCATATTCAATACCATGATCTACCTCCTCAAACACCTTAGTGAAAAAAGTTAGTAAATTCGTAAGACAGGAACGCCCCTTTGTAAAACCGTGTTGAGATTCATTAATCAATTTATGCCTATCAAGATGGCTACGAATTGCTTCGGCAATTATTGATTCAATAAATTTCCCCACTTTTGAGGTAAGGCTTATTGGTCTATAGTTCGAAGCCAAGGACCTGTCACCTGCCTTATAAATAGATATCACATTTGCAATTTTTCACTTGTCTGGCACTGTGCCAGTTTGTAGTGATATATTGAAAAGATTAGCCAAAGATATGTTAAGTTCCTCTTTACATTCCTTTAACACCCTGTGTTCTCTGTCTCCCTGTGTTCTCTGTCTCCCTGTGTTCTCTGTCTCCCAGTGTTCCCTGTCTCCCAGTGTTCCCTGTCTCCCAGTGTTCTCTGTCTCCCAGTGTTCTCTGTCTCCCAGTGTTCTCCGTCTCCCAGTGTTCTCCATCTCCCTGTGTTCTCCGTCTCCCTGTGTTCTCTGTTTCCCTGTGTTCTCCGTCTCCCAGTGTTCTCTTCCCTGTGTTCTCCGTCTCCCTGTGTTCTCTGTCTCCCTGTGTTCTCTGTCTCCCTGTGTTCTCAGTCTCCCAGTGTTCTCCGTCTTCCAGTGTTCTCTGTCCCCCACTGTTCTGTCTCTCTGTGTTCTCTGTCTCCATGTGTTCTCTGCCTCCCTGTGTTCTCTGTCTTCCGGTGTTCTCTGTCTCTCTGTGTTCTCTGTCTCCCTGTGTTTTCTGTCTCCCTGTGTTCTCTGTCTCAGAGTGTTCGCTGCCTCCCTGTGTTCTCTGTCTCCCAGTGTTCTCTGTTTTTCAGTGTTCTCTGTCTCCCTGTGTTCTCTGTCTTCCAGTGTTCTGTGTCTCCCTGTGTTCTGCGTCTCCCTGTGTTCTGTGTCTCCCTATGTTTTCTGTCTTCCAGTGTTCTCTGCCTCCCTGTGTTCTCTGTCGCCCAGTGTTCTCTATCTCCCAGTGTTCTCTGTTTTTCAATGTTCTCTGTCTCCCTGTATTCTCTGTCTCCCTGTGTTCTGTGTCTCCCTGTGTTCTGTGTCTCCCTGTGCTCTGTGTCTGCCTGTGTTCTGTGTCTGCCTGTGTTCTGTGTCTCCCTGTGCTCTGTGTCTCCCTGTGTTCTGTGTCTGTGTTCTGTGTCTCCCTGTGCTATGTGTCTCCACGTGTTCTGTGTCTCGTTGTGTTCTGTGTCTCCCTGTGTTCCGTATCTCCCTGTGTTCTGGGTCTCCCTGTGATCTGTGTCTCCACGTGTTCTGTGTCTCCTTGTGTTCCGTGTCTCCCTGTGTTCCGTGTCTCCTTGTGTTCCGTGTCTCCCTGTGTTCCGTGTCTTCCTGCGTTCTGTGTCTACCTGTGTTCTCTGTCTCCTGTGTTATGTGTTTCCCTGTGTTCCGTCTCTCCCTGTGTTCCGTGTCTCCCTGTGTTCCGTGTCTCCCTGCGTTCTGTGTCTCCCTGTGTTCTGTGTCTCCCTGTGTTCTGTGTCTCACTCTGTTTTGTGTATCACTGTGTTTTGTGTCTCCCTGTGTTCTGTGTCTCCCTGTGTTCCGTGTCTCCCTGTGTTCCGTGTCTCCCTGTGTTCCGTGTCTCCCTGTGTTCTGTGTCTCCCTGTGTTCCGTGTCTCCCTGTGTTCCGTGTCTCCCTGTGTTCTGTCTCCCTGTGTTCTGTGTATCTTTGTGTTCTGTGCCTCTTTGTGTTCTGTGTCTCCCTGTGTTCAGTGTCTTCCTGTGTTCCGTGTCTCCCTGTGTTCTGTGTCTCTCTGTGTTCTCTGTCTCACTGTGTTCCGTGTCTCCCTGTGTTCTGTGTCTCCCTGTGTTCTCTGTCTCCCTGTGTTCTGTGTCTCTCTGTGTTCACTGTCTCCCTGTGTTCCGTGTCTCCCTGTGTACTGTGTCTCCCTGTGTTTCGTGTCTCCATGTGTTCCGTGTCTCCTTGTGTTCTGTGTCTCCCTGTGTTATGTGTCTCACTGTGTTCTGTGTATCCCTGTATTGTGTGTCTCCCTGTATTCCGTGTCTCCCTGTGTTCCATGTCTCCCTGTGTTCTGTGTTTCCCTGTGTTTCGTGTCTCCCTGTGTTCTGTGTCTCTCTGTGTTCTGTGTCTCCCTGTGTTCCGTGTCTCCCTGTGTTCCATGTCTCCCTGTGTTCTGTGTCTCCCTGTGTTTCGTGTCTCCCTGTGTTCTGTGTCTCTCTGTGTTCTCTGTCTCCTTGTGTTCCGTGTCTCCCTGTGTTCTGTGTCTCCCTGTGTTCTGTGTCTCCCTGTGTTCTGTGTCACCCTGTGTTCTGTGTCTCCCTGTGTTCCATGTCTCCCTGTGTTCTGTGTCTCCCTGTGTTTCGTGTCTCCCTGTGTTCTGTGTCTCTCTGTGTTCTCTGTCTCCTTGTGTTCCGTGTCTCCCTGTGTTCTGTGTCTCCCTGTGTTCTGTGTCTCCCTGTGTTCTGTGTCACCCTGTGTTCTGTGTCTCCCTGTGTTCCGTGTCTCCCTGTGTTCCATGTCTCCCTGTGTTCTGTGTCTCCCTGTGTTTCGTGTCTCCCTGTGTTCTGTGTCTCTCTGTGTTCTCTGTCTCCCTGTGTTCTGTGTCTCCCTGTGTTCTGTGTCTCCCTGTGTTCTGTCACCCTGTGTTCTGTGTCTCCATGTGTTCTGTATCTCCCTGTGTTCCGTGTCTCCCTGTGTTCTGTGTCTCCCTGTGCTCCGTGTCTCCCTGTGTTCTGTGTCTCCCTGTGTTCTGTGTCTCCCCGTGTTCTGTGTCCTTCACAGTTTTATTTTCTATTTGTCTCGCACTATCGAGTCCTGTTTGTATTCCAAGCGCTTTTGTTCCCGTTTGGTCAGTTTGAAGGTGAACCTGAATCCCGAGGCTCTACCCTGTGATTCTTGTTTGAAGCTCAGACTGAACCCCGAGGCTCTACCCTGTTTCTTCTTGGAGACTCAGACTGAACCCAAAGTTCTAATGTATGTCTCATTTGGTAGGTAAGACACATAGGCAAGAGTTAGGCAACTTTATTCCGAAACGTTTCGCCTACACAGTAGGCTTCTTCAGTCGAATACAGAAAGTAGGCAGGAACAGTAGAGATGTGAAGACGATGAAATCAGTCCATCACCCTTGAAGTCGTAGATTTGAGGTTGTCAGTCCCTCAGCCTGGAGAAGTTCATTTCCATAGTCAGGAACTATCTGAAGATCAAGCGACAGTGCGGAGACTTAAATACTGTGGGAAGGAGAGGTGCAGAGTAGTAGTAGTGAGAATGAAGCCACTGAGAGGTCACGTCCCTCTCAGATCAAACAATTCTCTCAGTGGCTACATTCTCACTACTACTACTCTGCACCTCTCCTTCCCACAGTATTTAAGTCTCCGCACTGTCGCTTGATCTTCAGATAGTTCCTGACTATGGAAATGAACTTCTCCAGGCTGAGGGACTGACAACCTCAAATCTACGACTTCAAGGGTGATGGACTGATTACATCGTCTTTGTCAGCATAGTTGCTATTACAACCTAGGATTTCAAATGGCCTGTTATCCCAGGTGTAATGGGAGCAAATAAACACAGTAGAAAAAGTTTAGACTTATATTATCCTTCACCAATTTAGAACAGCAATATGTACACTATTTACAGTGATAAATATAGTGCACTCCACGGTAAGCAAGGCAGAAATAGAAGCCACAAGATAGCACACCGTGCTTCAACCAGCTCTAGAGTGGGAATGACAAGGGCAGACAGGAGAGCGGTATCCACATAACCTCTGCGATTGTCAATCCCACCTTCTTATTGGCTAGAACCTGGTCACTAGTTGAACGATGGGGCCCCATCATCAACTCTTAGCAACCTGGTTCGCTGGTTGGGGGAGATAGCCTGTAAATGAGGGTGTGTCCATGCGCCGAATAAAGGTTACGTACTCTTTGCATGCCACACCCCCACCCCCGAGAAGGCTCAGGATTAGGCTGCCACCTCCCAGTGGTAACCGTGCCGCCATGGCACAAAATAATGGGACCGCCTATCCTCTCCACCATCCCACTCTTAGATAGAGCTCAGCTTTCCTAGTGACCAAAAGCCAAACCCTAAACTCAGAGTGAGACAGCAGTCAGATAGGCCAACATAGGTCCAAGATACAAGCGGACGGTAGCCCGTATCCCCTCACTAAAAAAAAACCCCCACATCAGGGGATAAAAAAAAAGAGCTTGAAAGGGGGGTTACCACAAATACATCCTAACCTAAATAAAATATTAAACTAGACTCTTGACAAAGAGTCTGCCAACACATTTTCTTTGCCGGCAATGTACTGAATTTTGAAATTGTAGGGCTGCAGCCTGAGCGTCCAACGCATAAGCCTTGTGTTGTGATTCTTCATGGCTTGGAGATAGACTAACGGGTTGTGATCACTGTAGACTGTGACCACCTGCGATGTCTGGCCCACATAAACATCGAAATGTTCCAAAGCCAGTACCAGCGCGAGGGCTTCTTTTTCAATGGTAGAGTAAGCTCTCTGATGTGGCTGGAACTTGGCTGAAAAGTATGCTACAGGCTGCAACTCCTTGTTCCCGATTTGTAATAGTACCGCCCCAACCCCAGACTCACAAGCATCAACCTGTAATGAAAAAGGTTTGGAGAAGTCTGGAGACAGGAGAATGGGTGCAGAGCACAATAATCTTTTTGCTTTATTAAAAGCAGTGTTACAATCTGACGTCCAATTAAAGGGAACTTTATGACTGGTAAGAGAGGTAAGAGGGGCTACAATATCTGAGAAATTCTTACAGAATCTTCTGTAAAATCCTATCATGCCTAGGAAACGTTGAAGAGATTTCCTATCATGAGGAACTGGATAATCTTTAATCGAAAGAACTTTAGCAAGTTTAGGTGCAACATTACCACTACCTACTTCATGGCCTAGAAAAGTGATAGTGGCCTGGCCAAAGGAAGATTTAGATAAATTAACTGTTAATTGGGAATTCTTAAAGGTCTCAAACAGAGCTTTAAGTCTAAGTAGGTGTTGATCCCAAGTATCAGACACCACAACAATATCATCTAGGTATGCTGCCGTGCCTTCAAGTCCTTTAATAGCCTGATGGATGAGTTTCTGGAATGAAGAGGGGGAATTTTTCATTCCGAAGGGGGTAACTGTATACTGATAATGACCTCCTGGAATTACGAAGGCAGAGATTTCCTTCGCCTTATCTGTCAAAGGTACCTGATAGTAACCTTTAAGGAGATCTAATTTGGACACAAAAGTAGCCTTACCCACAAAGTCAATTACGTCATCCAGACGAGGAAGAGGGTAAGCATCTGTAATTGTGACCTCGTTCACTTTACGGTAGTCTGTGCACATACGAAACCCTCCATCAGCCTTCTTTACTAGGATGCACGGTGAAGCCCATGGACTAGATGACTCCTCCACTAAACCATGTTCTAACAAGAAGTCTACTTCCTGCTGAAGTAGCCTTTGCTTTTCAGGATTAGCTCTGTAGGGGGAGAGTTTAATTGGTTTAGATTTTCCCACATCTACATCATGGTAACCTAACGTACATTTTTTCGGCACATCCGAAAAAATATTAGGATATGACTGTAGAAGCTCAGTTAAATTGGTTGCTTGTATTTCAGATAATCCATCCATTAAAGGGCTAGGATCCTTGAGGAGGACAGAATTGGAAAGTTTAGTATTAATTTCAGAGATAGAGTGCAAAGAGTCAGAGTCGTCCTCAGAGGTAGAGGACAGAGTCATTACTGGGACTTTATCTGGTGTATGAAAGGCCTTGATTTGATTAATGTGGTAAGTTTTTGTTTTTGAGGTCTTACCAATGGGAGCTACCACATAATTTAAATCAGATAATCTACTTACTATCTGCATAGGTCCCGTAAATCTAGCTTTCAAGGTGTGGCCAGGTATAGGTTCCTGCACCAACACCTTGTCTCCTGGATGGAAGGAGCGGAATTGTGCACTTTTGTCATACCTCTGTTTCATCTTACTTTGAGCTATCTTTAGGTTAGCCGTGGCTAACTCACGTGCCACCTGCAACCTTGAAGACGGGTTGTAGAGTGCTGAGCTTACGTCTTCTCCCATCCATCCTTCTTTGAGCACCCGAAGAGGACCTCGTACATTGTGCCCAAAGATCAGCTCAAACGGACTATACCCTGTAGACTCTTGCACCGTCTCCCGTACTGAGAACAGCAACAAAGGTAGAGATTCATCCCAATCTGTCGGAAAGTGCATGCAAAAACTTCTCATCATTGTTTTTAATGTTTGGTGGAATCTTTCCAAGGCGCCTTGGGACTGAGGGTGATAGGCAGTGGATAAGTTGTGAATTATCCCTAACCTAGTTAATACTTCCCTAAATGCTTTGGCAGTGAAGTTAGTACCTTGATCACTTTGTATAGTTTTAGGAATGCCAAAACAAGAAATGAATTTTGTTAAAGCTTTGAGAATAGCTTTAGTATTGATACTACGCATAGGGATTGCTTCAGGATATCTGGTTACTTTATCCATAATTGTAAATAAATACTGATTTCCAGACTTTGACTTAGGTAGTGGACCTACACAATCTATAATTAAATCTGCAAAAGGTTCTCCATCAGCAGGTATGGGTTGGAGAGGTGCAGGTTTAATGGAATGTCCAGGTTTCCCAACTTGCTGACATTCTCGGCAACACCTAATATGATTCTTCACATCTTTCTTTAATTTTGGCCAATAAAATTCTTTTGTGATTCTATACAAGGTTTTTGTAATTCCTAAGTGACCTCCTAATGACGTATTATGAGCTATATTTAATATCTGAGGTCTATACTTGGTTGGAACCACTAACCTGTCGTATAATTGCCGGCCCTCTATCTCCTTACCAGTCTCAGTGCATACCAAATAATCATTTTTAACTTCATACTTGACTGGATGACCCAAAGAGGATTTACCCATGGCTGCCTCAAAAGCGAATTTTAAAGAAGGGTCCTTTCGTTGTTCCTCCCGGAAGGACAGTCCCTCGGGCATGGAAACAGAGACATCTGGGAATCCTGCAACCTGGGAATAGGAAGGCTTGATCGGGGTCTGTTCACTTGATTTACGAGACTCCGGCCGGTGTGTCTCATAAAACAACGTGGCTATTCCGAGATCGGAGTCGTCCAAGGATAGGTCAACATTCTCCCCAGACAACCCTTGGGATGTTGCCCGAGTTATGGCCAACACTGGAGAAGCATTAATCATTATAGGTTCAGGACACGAAGTAACAGTAGTAATGTTATTACCCAGTAATAACATGGCATTTTTCATGGGAAATCCTTTTGAGATACCTACAGTCAAGTACCCAGTGTAATATTTGCACTGTACATAAATTTTATGCAAAGGAACTGAATATATAGCTCCTCCGTAAGCTTCCAATAAAACTGAGGAATTCAAGGAAGTATTCTCTGAAAGGGGTAATATTCCTTCTCTGACAAGTGAGCAATATGCTCCAGTATCTCTAAAGGTATTTACTTTAGTTGGTTCTGAGTTTTCCTGAAGGGAAATAAGACTTTCGCAATAATAAGGGGCCATACCTTTTTCTACTTCTCTAGGGGACATGTTACTAGGGATATTAGAGATTTTCCCGATGGGTTGAGGTTTTTGAGGGCAGTTGGAACTGATGTGACCTACTTTATTGCATCTGAAGCAGACGACAGGCTTGCCCTTTACTCCCTGATGACGTTGCAAGTGGTGTCGTTCTGGCTGGTGCCTCTCTGGATATTGTTGTCGAGATGCTCCATAAGTAGTTTGCCTCTCCGCAGGGGGACCATATGTTGAGAAGCGTGGCTCACCAGGTGACTTATTTGGATGACGTAGACGCTCTCCCTCCTGCTGGCACTTCATTCTCCAATGTTGTCGATCTCTGCTCACGCCAGACTGTTGAAAAGAGAGACAGGACCGCTCGGACAAGGAGCGGTTCGTTTCGAAGGTATCAGCCAACCTGGCCGCCTCCAATGCAGTGGTTAAGTCACGATCCTGCAGAAAGACACGAACCTCTGGTCCCACAGACTCCAGCAGGTTATCAATCAGAATAAGCTGCACCAGCTCCTCAAAGTTAGAGACACCACTCGCTTTATACCAGCTGGTAAAAGCTTTGGTTTGCTGTCTCACAAAGTCCACCAGGGATTGACCAAGCTGCCGCCTGTTCAATTTGAAGGTCTTACGATATTTAGCTGGGATACATGTATATGCTCCCAACACTGTGGTCTTCACTACTTGATAATCAGAGAATTCAGCGTCAGTTAATACCGACGTAAATTCCTGTGCCTTACCCAATAATGCTGTATGAACCAACGCTGCCCAGTGCTGTTCCGGCCACCTCAAGGCTCGAGCCTGATTTTCGAAGCTTTCGAAAAATTGCTCTGGTTCGGCCTCATTGAAGCGGGAAACAAGCTGTACTGCTTTTTGTAAACTGAAATCGTTTACAGAATGCGAAAACTGCCTCCTTTCTCTTTCCCTATCAAATTCTTCCCTTGCGAATGCTCTCTGTTCCCTAGTTTGCTCAAGATTGATTTTTGCCAGCTCAAGTGCCAACGACGCTGATTCACCCTGAGACAACCCAGCTGCACTATACTGACCATTTTGCTCCGTAGGTATATCATCTTCCTCCTGCGAGAACATAGTAGTTTTTGCCCTAGCTCCCGTAGAGGGAGGAGTTTGATGTGCCATCTCTTCTTCAATAAGTATGTCAGCAATAAGTGAACGCAGTTGCGCAGCTGTAAGAGTGCGTTTATAGGGAATGCCAATGGAACGAGCAATTTGCCAACAACGCTGTAGAGACAATTTAGGTAGGTTATGCAAAGTATATGCCGACACCAGGCGTCTGACTCGTCTAGGTGGCATAAGTTATTCGCTATGCACAGTACGAATACCCCAACGTAACACGTTAATTTGCAGAACACGCTTAGCTATGCACAGTACGATTGCAGAATACGCATACAAGCAAAGCCGACTGCACACAAGATTGACCGTAGCGAAGCGAGCACACTGAACAAGCTAGTAGCGAGCTGTTGAACGATCACACAATAGCAAGGCTGATCATAAGCAACTGACACGCAAAATTTGTAAAGCGAAGCGAAACAGCAAGCTACACAATGTTCCTGCTACAAGCTTCACCCTAAGCTCAACCGTTTCTCTAAGTTCAGCTCTCGGACAGGCTACCCATATTACAACCTAGGATTTCAAATGGCCTGTTATCCCAGGTGTAATGGGAGCAAATAAACACAGTAGAAAAAGTTTAGACTTATATTATCCTTCACCAATTTAGAACAGCAATATGTACACTATTTACAGTGATAAATATAGTGCACTCCACGGTAAGCAAGGCAGAAATAGAAGCCACAAGATAGCACACCGTGCTTCAACCAGCTCTAGAGTGGGAATGACAAGGGCAGACAGGAGAGAGGTATCCACATAACCTCTGCGATTGTCAATCCCACCTTCTTATTGGCTAGAACCTGGTCACTAGTTGAACGATGGGGCCCCATCATCAACTCTTAGCAACCTGGTTCGCTGGTTGGGGGAGATAGCCTGTAAATGAGGGTGTGTCCATGCGCCGAATAAAGGTTACGTACTCTTTGCATGCCACAGTTGCTGATCCCCTTATATGTGTTGTATAGCGTATTATAGTACAATCCATGTGCTTTATATAGAAGATCCCTTAGGCCTGTGACTGTATGACGTCACGGGGTACAGCTTGAGGCAGTGAGACGAGCTGCCTCACTCTCAGTCGGCGTATAGACATCCAGGCAGTGACACGGCAGGCTGGGCTCATCCTTTCCTTACCACAGTCTGACAATATATTTATCGTTACCATCCAACAAGTGTGTCTACCTTCAACCCTCGTATCTCCTTAAGAACCCCTACGACAAATTGATGGCAATGGAGGGCCTGTAATTCTGACGATTACAGCGATTTCTGGAGATAAATTTCTACTGAGCCGGCCGCCATCTTGTGACTAGGCCTGTCGAGCAGGGTAACGCTCGACCTCCCTCAAGCCAGCCAGCTACCCCCGCAAGCGTCTACCAGCCTCTACATTATTTACTGGTCAGTCTCTTTGTTAGTGTTCCCTTATCGTAAGTCTACGCCAACCACTTTGTCTACTCCTGTACTTCCTCTAGTTTGTGCTACTACCAAAACTCCCAACCTTAATCACTCGCGTCCATCATCCAAAGCTAGTGTTAAGAGCCATCATTCCTGTAGCACCCGTAACATGTATAGTACCTACAGTCAAAGAACTTGCTACAATTGTGGTTTCCGTGGCCATATTGCAATTAATTGTCCTGATAGTCACCCTAAGAGGCGTCGTACTGATGATGAGTACCAGTCAGATCTTCCCTAATGTACTTATCATAGAATACATGGACATGACACATCTGAGTGCAATGCTCTCTACAACCTGCAGTACTCTAGATCTTTCCGTGGCCGTTCCAACCACAGAGCCAGGAGAGGAAACAGACGTCGTGGTTCTCAAACTAACCAGGACCAAGCTCATTCTTCCAATTCGGGGGCATCCGAGCGCCCCAGTCTACTCGTCCAGTTGTGACAGTAGGTGATAATGAGTACACCATCCCAGTTCAAAATTCCTATGAAGCCTTAGCCAGTCTAGAGAATGACAACCTCGCTGTTGATGCTGCTTCACACGTCCCTGACGTAGAGGAATTTGGGGATGAAGTAGAAAATGCCTTCTCCGATGACAATCCACCTTTCTGTTTGCACATAACTCCAAACGAAACGATTGGTCCTTTAGTACAAGCTTCTATCCATAATGCACCCGTTCATGTGTTCATGGACTCTGGTGCGCAAGTTAATATCATCAGGTCTAGCTTGTTTAAAGAGAAGCAGTTACGACGTGTCCTCCTTGTTGAACCAACTACTGTAACCTCCCTTAGTGGAGTAGCTGGTTCCCTTCTGCGAGTCCGAGGTCAGACTTCGCTCACCTTTACTATTCAAGGTAGAGATTTTACTTCTGCTTTTCTTGTTGTCGACCAGATTACTTTCCCTGGTGACCTTCTACTGGGATTTGCTTCCATGCGAGACTTACGCATTGTGCTCGACCCTTACCGATGGCATGCCCAAATTGACGACTTGATCGTTTCATTTTGGGGTTACCAGCTTGGATCAGAAATCTGCCATACTGCCGCAGAGTATGATGTACGGATTAAGTCCTTACAAGCCAATGCATTCTCCAGTAGCGTACCCAAGCGGTCAGGCACTGCTAACTCTGTCACTCCCATCTGTGTTCCACCTACACCTTCAGACATGCAAGATAGTGTATTGCCTCAAGTGTCCGAGGACACTCAGACTGCCTTGAGTGCTCAGCCTATCTCTGCAATGCCTGCTAGTCCAAGTAGTAGTTTCTCCACAGGGGATGCCTTGTCGGAAAACGATTACTTGCAACTAGTAATGCCATCTCTTGTTGATGTCACATGCCGTATGCAGAAAGACGTCTCTGTTGTGGCTAGTGCTCTCACTAGAGTGTCTGTTGTTGTTCCTTGTGTTCCAGTTGGTAATCCCATCCTAGTTGACAGTAATCAGTGCAATGTAAGAAGTTATTTCTCAAGTAACTTTCACATGTTGTTAACGTTTGTAAGTGAAGTTTCTTTATAGTTGAAACCTCGTGTCACTGTGTGCGACTTAGATTGAATATCAGCATTGTTCACCGTGTTCATTTCTTTTCCCCTGTGCTTGCAGTGATAGTAGATTCGTTCTCCCTTGCTCATATTGCGTGTTATAACGTTATTTTTTTCAACCAGGGAGAGTCATCCACTCCACCGAGTTTGTTCATTCCTCCAGTAAGAAAGAGCCGATCCCTTGTGTTCTGGTGATTCGATTCCTGCTCCAGGAAGATCTTATTTTGACTGTGAAGCCACCAGCACCCATTAGTGACTTTGTAATGAGCCAAGAATTACTGTATCGAATAGTCGAGTTGAGTACCCCTAGCAGAAGAGTTAGTAATTCCACAGTCACTAGTGAATGTAGCTGTATCTTTTGTAGATACTCGTTCAGATCGTCCATGTAGCTGTATCTTTTGTAGATACTCGTTCAGACTGTCCTCAGTCAAGGCATGTGTTAGCCATTGCAGAGGAATTCGATCCTCCCAGAGATGATAACCATTCTGCATATGTAAACCTCACCCTCGCAGAATTGGGTTTAAATGTACATAGTCTGTATAACTAGATGTCCGAGATGAAGTAAATTGTCAACTGTCTGTTATTAACTGATTAGTTTTTCAGAATTTTTTTTTTTCGTGTTCACGTTCCTTCCGTATTCTGAGAATTTGACAGTAATGATCTGAGTGCCCATCAGATGCCTTTGCTGTTAATTTCACCTTGTATATATATATATATATATATATATATATATATATATATATATATATATATATATATATATATATATATATATATATATATATATATATATATATATATATATTTATTTCCTCAGAATCCGTAGAGTGCATGAATACAGATCGATCGATCAATTCCATCCCATATTGTACCATGATTTGTTCTTATAGTTTGTAATGCATTACATTAAAACTCATTACATTAAGTGATTACGTTAACACCCATTACGTAAAACTCATTTTGTTAACATCCAGTATGATACCAGCCATTAGTTCTAAGTTATATATGAATTTGTTATTGTATAGAATCAGCCCAGAACCACCTGCCTGTTCAGCCTATAGCATAGGTGTGTATGTCGAGACGACATACGTAACATGACCGAGCTGTCAGCATAGTTGCTGATCCCCTTATATGTGTTGTATAGCATATTATAGTACAATCCATGTGCTTTATATAGAAGATCCCTTAGGCCTGTGACTGTATGACGTCACGGGGTACAGCTTGAGGCAGTGAGATGAGCTGCCTCGCTCTCAGTCGGCGTATAGACATCCAGGCAGTGACACGGCAGGCTGGGCTCATCCTTTCCTTACCACAGTCTGACAATATATATATATTGTTACCATCCAACAAGTGTGTCTACCGTCAACCCTCGTATCTCCTTAAGAACCCCTACGACATCTTCACATATCTACTGTTCCTGCCTACTTTCTGTATTTGACTGAAGAAGCCTACTGTGTAGGCGAAACGTTTCGGAATAAAGTTGCCTAACTGTTGCCTATGTGTCTTACCTACCAAATGAGACATACATTAGAACTTTAGGCTCAGTCTGAGTCTCCAAGAAGAAATACAGGGTAGATGTTAATGTAAAAAATAATAATTTTGTACCAAAAGAACCTTAGAAAACTTACCTAACCTTATTATAATAAGCACAATTTAATTTTGCCTAAGCCAACTAAATATATTTTAGATAAGTTTACAATAATTTAATAATAAATAAACAAAAAAAATTATATTTTTTTCGTTCGGTTCAGAATGATTTCTGCTAAATTATTGCATACACAAATTTTCGCTTGCCTTATTCGGCAAGAAGAGCGTTGCTATTTAAGCCAAAATCGCAAACTTCTACCTATTCGGCACGACACACACACGCACGCACACACACACATACAAACACACACACACACACACACACACACACACACACACACACACACACACATACACACACACCACAGTGTACCTCCTGCAGTAGATCACAATGTACCTCCTGCAGTACATCACAGTGTACCTCCTGCAGTACTCCACAGTGTACCTCCTGCAGTACATCACAGTGTCCCTCCTGCAGTACATCACAGTGTACCTCCTGCAGTACACCACAGTGTACTTCCTGCAGTACTCCACAGTGTACCTCCTGCAGTACATCACAGTGTACCTCCTGCAGTACACCACAGTGTACCTCCTGCAGTACTCCACAGTGTACCTCCTGCAGTACTCCACAGTGTACATCGTGCAGTACACCACAGTGTACATCGTGCAGTACACAAGTGTACCTCCTGCAGTACACCACAGTGTACCTCCTACTGTACTCCACAGTGTACATCGTGCAGTACACAACAGTGTACCTCCTACTGTACTCCACAGTGTACATCGTGCAGTACACAACAGTGTACCTCCTGCAGTACACCACAGTGTACCTCCTACTGTACTCCACAGTGTACATCGTGCAGTACACAACAGTGTACCTCTTGCAGTACTCCACAGCGTACCTCCTACTGTACTCCACAGTGTACATCGTGCAGTACACAACAGTGTACCTCCTGCAGTACTCCACAGTGTACCTCCTACTGTATTCCACAGTGTGCCTCCTACTGTACTCCACAGTGTACCTCCTACTGTACTCCACAGTGTACATCGTGCAGTACACCACAGTGTACATCGTGCAGTACACAAGTGTACCTCCTGCAGTACACCACAGTGTACCTCCTACTGTACTCCACAGTGTACCTCCTACTGTGCTCCACAGTGTACCTCCTGCAGTACACCACAGTGTACCTCATACTGTGCTCCACAGTGTACCTCCTACTGTATTCCACAGTGTACCTCCTACTGTATTCCACAGTGTACCTCCTACTGTACTCCATAGTGTACATCGTGCAGTACACAACAGTGTACCTCCTACTGTACTCCACAGGGTACCTCCTACTGTATTGCACAGTGTACCTACTACTGTACTCCACAGTGTACATCGTGCAGTACACAACAGTGTACCTCCTACTGTACTCCACAGTGTACATCGTGTGTGATGAATGGTTTTGAAAACCGACAAGTTGAAGAATTGAGACACTTATGCAACACATGGGAATCTTTATTGAAGAAACGTTTCGCCACACAGTGGCTTCATCAGTCCAATACAAAGTAGAAATGGGTAAGGAGAGTAGAAGTATGAGGTAATCAGTCCCTCAACCTGGATTCGATGTGTTCAGTCCATCACTCTTGTACTACAAGAGTGATGGACTGAACACATCGAATCCAGGTTGAGGGACTGATTACCTCATACTTCTACTCTCCTTACCTATTTCTACTTTGTATTGGACTGATGAAGCCACTGTGTGGCGAAACGTTTCTTCAATAAAGATTCCCATGTGTTGCATAAGTGTCTCAATTCTTCAGTGTACATCGTGCAGTACACAACAGTGTACCTCCTGCAGTACACCACAGTGTACCTCCTACTGTACTCCACAGTGCACATCGTGCAGTACACAACAGTGTACCTCCTGCAGTACTCCACAGTGTACCTCCTACTGTACTCCACAGTGTACATCGTGCAGTACACAACAGTGTACCTCCTGCAGTACTCCACAGTGTACCTCCTACTGTATTCCACAGTGTACCTCCTACTGTACTCCACAGTGTACCTCCTACTGTACTCCAGTGTACATCGTGCAGTACACAACAGTGTACCTCCTACTGTACTCCATAGTGTACCTCCTACTGTATTCCACAGTGTACCTCCTACTGTACTCCACAGTGTACCTCCTACTGTACTCCACAGTGTACATCGTGCAGTATACAACAGTGTACCTCCTACTGTACTCCACAGTGTACCTCCTACTGTATTCCACAGTGTACCTCCTACTGTACTCCACAGTGTACATCGTGCAGTACACAACAGTGTACCTCCTACTGTACTCCACAGTGTACATCGTGCAGTACACAACAGTGTACCTCCTGCAGTACACCACAGTGTACCTCCTACTGTACTCCACAGTGTACACCGTGCAGTACACAACAGTGTACCTACTGCAGTACACCACAGTGTACCTCCTACTGTACTCCACAGTGTACATCGTGTAGTACACAAGTGTACCTCCTGCAGTACACCACAGTGTACCTCCTACTGTACTCCACAGTGTACCTCATACTGTGCTCCACAGTGTACCTTCTGCAGTACACCACAATGTACCCTCCTGCAGTACACCACAGTGTACCTCCTGCAGTACACCACAGTGTACCTCCTGCAGTACACCAGTGTACCTCCTGCAGTACACCACAGTGTACCTCCTGCAGTACACCACAGTGTACCTCCTGCAGTACACCACAGTGTACCTCCTGCAGTACACCACAGTGTACCCTCCTGCAGTACACCAGTGTACCTCCTGCAGTACACCACAGTGTACCTCCTGCAGTACACCAGTGTACCTCCTGCAGTACACCACAGTGTACCTCCTGCAGTACACCACAGTGTACCTCCTGCAGTACACCACAGTGTACCTCCTGCAGTACACCACAGTGTACCTCCTGCAGTACACCAGTGTACCTCCTGCAGTACACCACAGTGTACCTCCTGCAGTACACCACAGTGTACCCTCCTGCAGTACACCAGTGTACCTCCTGCAGTACACCACAGTGTACCTCCTGCAGTACACCAGTGTACCTCCTGCAGTACACCACAGTGTACCTCCTGCAGTACACCACAGTGTACCTCCTGCAGTACACCACAGTGTACCTCCTGCAGTACACCACAGTGTACCTCCTGCAGTACACCAGTGTACCTCCTGCAGTACACCACAGTGTACCCTCCTGCAGTACACCAGTGTACCTCCTGCAGTACACCACAGTGTACCTCCTGCAATACACCAGTGTACCTCCTGCAGTACACCACAGTGTACCTCCTGCAGTACACCACAGTGTACCTCCTGCCGTACACCACCGTGTACCTCCTGCAGTACACCAGTGTACCTCCTGCAGTACACCACAGTGTACATCCTGCAGTACACCAGTGTACCTCCTGCAGTACACCACAGTGTACCTCCTGCAGTACACCACAGTGTACCTCCTGCAGTACACCACAGTGTACCTCCTGCAGTACACCACAGTGTACCTCCTGCAGTACACCAGTGTACCTCCTGCAGTACACCACAGTGTACCCTCCTGCAGTACACCAGTGTACCTCCTGCAGTACACCACAGTGTACCTCCTGCAATACACCAGTGTACCTCCTGCAGTACACCACAGTGTACCTCCTGCAGTACACCACAGTGTACCTCCTGCAGTACACCACAGTGTACCTCCTGCAGTACACCACAGTGTACCTCCTGCAGTACACCACAGTGTACCTCCTGCAGTACACCACAGTGTACCTCCTGCAGTACTCCAACATTTCACTCACTTCTTCCTCTCGTACCATTAAATTTAGTACATGTGAACAGATTGTATCCAATATTTAACTTAATAAAGGTCTTAATAGATGGAACTTAATAGATGCGTGTGAAATATGATTCTATGTATATTCGTTTGTAAACTGCGTGATAGTACTAAGAAGAATATTGACAGGAGAGGGCAGTGGGGTTTTTTTTAGGAAAACGTTAGATGGGTGTTAAAAGTGATCAAATACGTTGATACCGGAGTTCAATCCTATTAAGAGCGAGATCGTGAAATTCGAAAAGGAAAAGGGAGATTGGAGACAGGATTCGGATTGAGAGGAGAAAACTACAATTATCGACACAAAATAAAAAATAAACGTGGGCGTTAACATCATACTAAACATATCACCGCATTAGCATATCAACCGTGTGTCATGTGTAACCTGTGCAGAGATAGCGATTCTCAAAATAGCCTTCAGGACCTCAAAGAATCCTTTAGAACTTCGTAGATAAAGTATACTGTACCCATTTTAGAATGCACAACACCGACTTTCAGTCCACACCTAATCAATCACCTTCCAGCCTTGAAGATGTACAGAAATTTGCAAAAAGGAATGTGTACTCTGAGGAGACGAGTCTGGAAGAGACGAGGACTACGGTATACAAGAGACTCGAGAGAAATTTACAATTCACATGAATACAAAGTGCAAGGACTGGGTAGAGAGGACATAAGAGCTACTAGATGTAAAGCACAAGTCGTAAAGCTGGTATAAAGTATTGTTTTATGATTAAGGTAGAAGGGAAGTATTATGTAATTGATTTGCGAGAGGAGGCAGACTTCATGCACAGCTTGGAGAGTAGGTATGACTGGACTGAAAGAGGCAAGGACGAGTATTGCCAGTTGACGAAGTTTAAGAAACAGTGATAGAAGCATAGACGTCACATTCGCAAACACAGATTGCTAGTCTATTCTCTCTCTCACACACACACACATATATATATATATATATATATATATATATATATATATATATATATATATATATATATATATATATATATATATATATATATATATATGTGTGTGTGTGTGTGTGTGTGTGTGTGAGAGAGAATAGACTAGCAATCTGTGTTTGCCAGTTGACGAAGTTTAAGAAACAGTGATAGAAGCATAGACGTCACATTCGCAAACACAGATTGCTAGTCTATTCTCTCTCACACACACACACACACACACACACATATATATATATATATATATATATATATATATATATATATATATATATATATATATATGTATATATATATATATGTGTGTGTGTGTGTGTGTGTGTGTGTGTGACTGTGTGTGTGTGTGTGTCTGTGTGTGTGTGTACTCACCTAGTTGTACTCACCTAGTTGAGGTTGTGGGGGTCGAGTCCGAGCTCCTGGCCCCGCCTCTTCACTGATCGCTACTAGGTCACTCTCCCTGAGCCGTGAGCTTTATCATACCTCTGCTTAAAGCTATGTATGGATCCTGCCTCCACTACATCGCTTCCCAAACTATTCCACTTACTGACTACTCTGTGGCTGAAGAAATACTTCCTAACATCTCTGTGATTCATCTGTGTCTTCAGCTTCCAACTGTGTCCCCTTGTTACTGTGTCCAATCTCTGGAACATCCTGTCTTTGTCCACCTTGTCAATTCCTCTCAGTATTTTGTATGTCGTTATCATGTCCCCCCTATCTCTCCTGTCCTCCAGTGTCGTCAGGTTGATTTCCCTTAACCTCTCCTCGTAGGACATACCTCTTAGCTCTGGGACTAGTCTTGTTGCAAACCTTTGCACTTTCTCTAGTTTCTTCACGTGCTTGGCTAGGTGTGGGTTCCAAACTGGTGCCGCATACTCCGATATGGGCCTAACGTACACGGTGTACAGGGTCCTGAATGATTCCTTATTAAGATGTCGGAATGCTGTTCTGAGGTTTGCTAGGCGCCCATATGCTGCAGCAGTTATTTGGTTGATGTGCGCTTCAGGAGATGTGCCTGGTGTTATACTCACCCCAAGATCTTTTTCCTTGAGTGAGGTTTGTAGTCTCTGACCCCCTAGACTGTACTCCGTCTGCGGCCTTCTTTGCCCTTCCCCAATCTTCATGACTTTGCACTTGGTGGGATTGAACTCCAGGAGCCAATTGCTGGACCAGGTCTGCAGCCTGTCCAGATCCCTTTGTAGTTCTGCCTGGTCTTCGATCGAGTGAATTCTTCTCATCAACTTCACGTCATCTGCAAACAGGGACACCTCAGAGTCTATTCTTTCCGTCATGTCGTTCACAAATACCAGAAACAGCACTGGTCCTAGGACTGACCCCTGTGGGACCCCGCTGGTCACAGGTGCCCACTCTGACACCTCGCCACGTACCATGACTCGCTGCTGTCTTCCTGACAAGTATTCCCTGTGTGTGTGTGTGTGTGTGTGTGTGTGTGTGTGTGTGTGTGTGTGTGTGTGTGTGTGTGTAAGACCAAGTATCAAAGTAGAGTATATTGCTTGAAAGTCACGTTATAATAAGACAGTATTTTGGGATTATAGTTGAATGAACTAAAGGTACACAGCAACCTCTTAAAACAACTTTTTAGACGCTCTCATACTTAATCCTGTTGAGCTTTTGAGTGCTAGTTGAGAGAGAGAGAGAGAGAGAGAGAGAGAGAGAGAGAGAGAGAGAGAGAGAGAGAGAGAGAGAGAGAGAGAGAGAGTATGCCTGGGAAAGACAGATAAGAGAGAACTTGAAAGTCCACACCCAGACTATTTGCTGAGAACTATCTATTATCTAAATTAAGGACTATTATGTACTATCTTAGTTTATGAGTCAAGGATAGAAAAGCATAAGGATCTACTCCTGCCCGCCACTCCCTCCGGGTACCCCCCGCATGAAATCAGGAAAGGGTGTAGGAAATGGGAATATTATATACCATATTGGAAAAAGGTCACGAAATTTACTGCAGAGTGTCTCACAAAGTCGTAATAACTCGACTGTAAACAAATCAGGGTACGGGTTGGGCTAGAACCCATGGCAAGTGAGTCGTGGAGCCCATGTTAACCTTCCTATGGTGTATAACTATATCTAGTTCGATGAATCTTATTGTAGCCAGCTGGTTCAGTGTCTTACGCACTGGCCTGGAGTTCTACGACTCACTCGCCATGGGTTCCAACCATGTTGAGTTAACTGGGTGGAAGACGTGGGCAACAACTGCCTCGGCTCAATTAGTAATGTTACTGTCTGTAACTGGTCTTGTTACTACACTGCCAGTCACAGTTGGGTACTAATGGTTCTACTTCTGGTTGCCACCAGTTCTACTCTGATTATCACAACTCTTTACTTGTACCACTTAGACTTATGATTGACCACATTGCCTCGTTGTCACCACATCGTCTTGAAGAAGTCGCTGCCAAGGCGTCAGGAATGTTTTGACTTCACATTAAACCATCTGTTAAACGTATCTGAAGATCAGCAAGGGTTTAGTGAGGGTTTCCAGCGGTGTGAAGTAGAAAGTGTACTTATTAAATCTTCCTCCTCTCTCACCACACTGCATATTTCTCCTAACTTATTATTACGTTTTCTGACATATAGTAAGACAATTTAGGCGGATCTAGCAATCTTGACTGATAGATTTATAATAAACATATACTGAGGTATTGAGGTTCTGGCAACTCCGCCCATTAAGGCACTATGTATCTAGTTGAATCATAAGTTCACAAGCTTACAGCTGATTCTGGAACGACATTTTATTTTTTTGCGCTTACAACACTAGTCGGCAGTTTATTCCATTCTACTATAATTCTGCTTGAAAAAAAAATTGCATACGTTAGTGTTGCACCTTCTGCCACGAAATCTCATTTCCCTGATTTTAGTTTTGGACTCAAAAAGCAATTCAGAAAGTTCTTGTTTCCCAAGTCATTCAGTTATTTTAAAGGTTTGAACGAGATCGCCTTCGTAGTTTCAGTTTTCTGAGACCAAAAAAGGTCGAATACTTTGTGACTTTCTTCATAAAGTTTCTGAGCAGATTGTCAGAGTTTCTCTGTACCTTCTCTAATATATTATCATCCTCTATGTAATTTGCTAACTAAAACTGGGCGGCATATTCTTCGGAATTTTTAGCTATTAAGACCTTTTATCTTTATCTATGCTGCTCCCAGAGGGGCACTGCTAGGTATCTTTGAGATCCTTGCCTATGATTACTCCAAGGTCACTTTCTTGTTTCCCTGAGTTAGTTGCCATATATTTTATATTAATTTTCGAGATTCCTATGCCTGAAATGCATTATTTTACACTTGAGTACATTAAACTCACCTTCCGCGTCTTCGACCGCAGCGCCAGCTTGTCCACATTAATCTCAGAATTCAATCTGTTTGGATGCTGCACTTTCCTCAATTCAGCGTCACCTGCAAATTTCACCATCTTAGATGCTAGCCCTACCTCAAGATCATTCATGTACAGTGCAGAGGACACCTGGGCAACTCTGTTTCCTCTCTGAGCAAGTAGCTTATTCTATAAAATATACTTTTATTTCGGCCGCCAGTCTTCGATGGGATGCTTACCTCGCGGAAGGTCTTCTGGAACCAGATATACTACATCTGCTGTGACCTTTCATCCCAGGTGTTCTATACGTAACTGAAAAAACTGAGTAAGTTTAGTCAGGCATAATCTTTTGCTGCGGAATCGACGCTGATCTGCGGTCATTAGATTGCTATTTTCCAGAGGTTAGGTTAGGTAAGGTTTGTCAGGAAGCAGGACAAGTGTTTCCTGACAAGGGCCTCAATGGAGCTTTTGGTCATCTGACCGAGGTCTTCCGCTAGCTTACCAGTCCACACTCCCCCCCACTTTAAAAAATTGGGTATAATTATAAGCATGTATAATTATATTTTCCAAAATATTAAGTATCTTGTTTACAATAATGACCTTCATTTGTTGACCTAAAATTAACGTTAAGTTGACGGACGATAGTTGAGGGCACAAGTCTTGTCCCTTTTCTTAAATGTTGTTAGGGAGAGAGCGGGAGGGATAAAAAGAGAGGGAAAGTGAAAGACAGGGAGAGAAAAAAAAAGCATGGGGAAAGAGGAGAGTCAGAAATATGTATGGAGTACAAGGGAGAGAGGGAGGGAGAGAGAGCTCAATTTCAGGTGAGTTGGACAAAGGAAGATAATTAATGGTATAGGAGGAAGGGAAGATGCTAAAAGTGGTCAGTGAGAAGTGAATGATAATGAGACATAATGAGAAACGGAGAAAGAGAAACAACGGATAAAGTAATAAAATAAATAATAAAATATTCACAAATGCAATCAGAATGAAAAATAAGGAGATCAATATATATATATATATATATATATATATATATATATATATATATATATATATATATATATATATACATAAGCATATTTAATCTGAGGTGGCCATGATTCAAGGCGACAATATTCGCCTCACAGTCAGACCATGAACTTAGAATTACGGTGCCTGGCATCACTGGTTGGATGGTATTGTAACATCCCAAAAACACTCCCACCAGTATGACAACATGCAGTGCCCGATGTAACTACTCTCACAACACATTCACTGATCGTGATTCCCCCGGGGATGAAACAGCTCGTGACGGGTAATATCCATCGTCTCGCTGTACAGACGTCTGAAGCTCCAAACAAAGCCAAACTTCGTAATAAAAGCTTCTTCTTAAAACTTTTATCTTTGTCTTCAAACTTTTCGGTAATACCTTTCATCCGGAGGTGTGTGTTGGAATTTTCACTGCTGGCGTTCTTTGGTTGCAATTTTAGGCAGACTACAGACTCCACTAACTCATTCGCTATTTTGGTCTCAGTGTAGGAGTGCCAGGACTCATCAACCTTGCCAGCCTAAGCTGAGTAGCCTAGTTCTATTTTTATGGGAAAATCTATTCCGATTCTTTACCATGAATTGGAGTGAATTTAAAGAATTTAAGAGCTTGCTGAGGGATTCTCCCCGGCAGAGTGACTCCTGATCATTTGAGCTTCAAGAGTACAGACCCAGAGTGACTCCTGATCATTTGAGAAGTTTTTCTGAGGTTCCTGAGTCTTACTAAACCAGTTTCTCTTACGTAACCCTGAGGTTCATTGATACTGTTCATGGCCCTAAGACCAGTCACCTGGCGGCGGCGGCGACGACAGCAGCAGCAGTAGCAGCAGCAGCAGCAGCAGCAGCAGCAGCAGCAGCAGCAGTAGCAGTAGCAGTAGCAGCAGCAGCAGCAGCAGTAGCAGTAGCAGCAGCAGCAACAACAACAACAACAACAACAACAACAACAACAACAACAACAACAACAACAACAACAACAACAACAACAGCAGCAGCAGCAGCAGCAGCAGCACCACCACCACCACCACCACCAACAACAACAACAACAACAGCAGCAGCAGCAGCAGCAGCAGCAGCAGCAGCAGCTAACTTTCTACTACTGTCTTCTATGTGGAGTGACAGTAGACAGAGGAGGTCGCCTCCAGATATTATACGTAAGCTTTCTTTTTCGCTTGCAAGTACAAAAAAAACCACATCGACTCCAGGCTGAGGGACTGATTACCTGACACTCCTCATCTTCCTCTGTTGTTCTCTATACTGGACTGAAGAAGCCACTGGGTGTCGAAATGTTTCCTCAGTAAGGATTCCTTAATGTTACACAAGTGTCTCATTCTTAAAAAAAAAAAGACAAATAATAAGAGAACAAACCAATATTTTGAAAATGTTTCGATCAGCTTTTTCCCCATGAATGTTTTGTGAACATTGTATCTCTCAGAGGCAGGTCATGAAGGTTTACTCTTGTATAATACCAAGCTCTCGCCTTGCTGTGTATCAACAATACTAATGCTTGCTGCAAAATACCCGGCTAGTAACTTTAATCTTCAGATTTCACAGTGCGAATGTTTTACAGAATTCCCAGATTATTCCAGTGTGTGTGTGTGTGTGCGTGCGCGTGTGTGTGTGTGTGTGTGTGTGTGTGTGTGTGTGTGTGTGTGTGTGTGTGTGTGTGTGTGTGTGTGTGTGTGTGTGTGTGCGTGCGTGTGCGTGTGCACTAGTTACAACAGTGGCCACTATAAGCACTCAAGTGGCACAGGTTTTGATTATTTTTGTTATTTAAGAAGACTGTCATCCTACAGTGTACGATCACCTTGTTCTGTACTAGTTAAATTGTGGGAACATCTGTTGCCCTATAACATGTTAGTTGCATTACAGAAACAATCTCCAGTTTGGAACTATCAAAGGCCTTACTGAAGTCCACATACACAATATCATATTAATTATCATGATCCACTTCCTCAAATGTAAAAACTGAGCAAATTCGTCAGGCTTAGGAACGCCCCTCTGTGAAACCGTGCTGAGATTCATTCATCAATTTATGTCTTTCAAGGTATTATTATTATTATAATCAAAAAGAAGCGCTAAGCCACAAGGGCTATACAGCGCGTCGTTCAAGGTAGCTTCGAATAGCCTCGGCAATATATCTTCTGATTTCTGGAATTTTACTATTACCTTTCTGTATAAAAACTAAGAGGAAATAAATGCTGAAGACTGTACACATTTCCTTGTCCCTGATGCTAAGCTGACCTGATCGACTTTAAAGTAGGTCTATCTTCTCCCTAATTATACTCCTATATATTTGAAAGAAACATTTTGGGTTGATCTTCGAATTAATAATTCTTTGACTTTCATTATTCTTTTTTTCTCTCTTTAACTGAATATAATGATTTCTTAAGTGCTCCTCTACTCTCCTGATTCACTTGTAAATGCCTCTCTTTTGACCTATGAGATGTTTTAATCTATTGTTTATCCATTTAGGGTCATTTGATTTAATTTCCCTATTTAGAACATACGTTGCCTGGGCAGCTTGAACTATACTCTGAAAAATGTAATACTGGCAACCATCACTGACCCTTATGATATTGATCAGTCAGGTCACACCAGTTCACCCCACCTATGAAATCGGCCAAGCGGAAGTCAGGGACCTTGACTTGGTGTGACTTGGTGATGCATCCTGGTAGTGTGACTTGGTGTGACCGATGTTGTGACACGGTAGTATGTCCTGGCAAGACCTGATGTGATCTAGCAATAAGACCTGGTGTGACATGGTAGTGTGACCTGGTGGTGTGACCGGGTAGTGTGACAATGGTGTGACCTGGTAGTAAGACCTGGTATTGTGACGTGCCAGTCAGATTGGTGTGACCTGGTGGTGTGGCCGGGTAGTGTGACTTAATAGTGTGACCTGGTAGGAAGACCTGGTATTGTGACGTGGCAGTAAGATTGGTGTAACCTAGTGGTGCGACGTGGTAGTGTGACCTGGTGGTGCGACGTGGTAGTGTGACCTGTTGGTGCGACGTGGTAGTGTGACCTAGTACTGTCACTTAGTATTATGACCTGGTGGTGTGGTGTCACGAAGATGTTTCTCAAGATGTCTCAATCTCCCTCAAAATATTCCTGCTGTTTACCATTTAGCATCGACTTAAAAAAGCATACTGCCGGGCAAAACGTCGTGTCAAGAGTTTGTTCTGCAACTGTGAACTGTTCCAGGTATGTGACTTTAATAAGAGGTACCAGCACACTGCTGATGTATCTAAATTACTACAATATCTCCCAACTCCTCTCATTCCTTCTCCTCCCCCTATGCGAGTCACACTTCCCCTCCCTCTCTCCCTCCTCTCCTCACTCGTTCTTTTCTCTCTCCCTCCTCTCCTCACTCGTTCTTTTCTCTCTCCCTCTCCCCTCTCTCCACTCCACACCTTCAAACACCCTCCCGTACCATCTCCCCCTCGCCTTCCATCTCCCCCTCTCCTTCCATCTCCCCCCTCCCTCTCTTACCCACTCCAACCAACCAGGGAACCTGATTGCCCATATTAATTGCCTATTGTTGAATCGTAATTGCAAAGCGCAGCGTCTGAATGACTGTCACCAGTCAGAGCTACAGTCAGTGCTACAGTCAGAGCTACAGTGTTACAGTCAGATTTACAGTCAGTGTTACAGTCAGTGTAGCAACACTACACTACTGAGTTTTACAGTGTTGTGATGCAACAATCAAGTAAAAACTAAAAGAATATTGATAATCTTAATATTTAAAGGTGTGACGGGGTAAGCCAGGGAAAGGCCTCGGTCATACGACCAAAAACTCCAGTGGTGGGTCATCACATGACTAAGATCCGCATCAGAAAACACTTGCCCTGTTTCCTGACGAATTTAACCTAACAGTCAAGTGACAGAACTGCCAGACAGCACATGATTAGACAGACATTTCTGGATTTTATATGAGAACAGACAGATTTATAGAGCACAACAGTAGACAGGTTTATACGATACAGTAGGTTACAATTGTAGACAAGCTTAAAGCATACAATAATAGAGGTTTATATGATAAAACGGGTTTATGATACCAGAGAAGTGTGACAGACTAATTAGGTTAAACACTGAAATACACAGAGGTTAAAAGAGCACTCCGTAGATAGATTAACTTAAAAGTGAACTACGATAAATATGAAACCGGATAGACAATGTACTGGAATATAACAGAAGTGAACTGAAACAGGTAAGGTTAGAAGGGACTGTGATAGGTAGACAGAGTACAACTGGGATAACTTGGATGTTGTTAGAGGATTAATATACATACAACGGCACGAGTGGGGATTGAACTCGCGGCAAGTGAGTAGTAAAACTCCTGGCCAGCGCGAGTTCAATCCCCACCCGTACCGTGGTTTGTCTGCAATCGTGTCATTACGATTTCGCGAGTCATGATGACTAAGAGAGAGAGAGAGAGAGAGAGAGAGAGAGAGAGAGAGAGAGAGAGAGAGAGAGAGAGAGAGAGAGAGAGAGAGAGAGAGAGAGAGAGAGAGAGAAAGAGAGAAATAAAGTTTGAAAAAGATCTGGGGGCCGAGATGGAGCAGGGAAAAAATATCGTTTAAATTTCCCTTCAGAATGAGAGAAAGGGAGGTGGAAGAAGCCGAATAAATAATGAGGGTGAGGGGAAAAAAGAAGGGAGGGGAGGAGAAACCCGGGAGAGGAGAGGACGAAGGGGAGGAAGAGGGGAAAGAAGAGGAAGGGAGATGATACAATGGAGAAAGAAGAGAGGAAAGATAAAAAAGAAAAGATAAGAGGGGACGACTGATAACGACTCTCTTGTACACAACCACAACGACAACCACAATTACTACCAGTCACCACCGCAACAACCACAATCACAACGACAACCACAATTACTACCAGTTGCCACCGCAACAACCACAATCACAACGACAACCACCACCAAGAAAACACCTACCAAAAACAACCATAACCACCCCAGCCAGCAAAACGACAATCACCACCACAACCATGAAAACGACAACCACCATCTCAATACAAACGACCATAAGTTAGCATAAAATGAAAAGTGACGAGTAAGAAAAATTTGAAAGGGATGGACGACTGGTCGCCTGGTAGACACGAGGACGACGACAACTACCATCGGGTCTACAACAACGATCACTAGTTGTTTCAACGCTGTTTTTATCTGGATAACTTTAAGTTGATGACCAGTGCTGGAGTATACCTGGAGAGTGTTCCGGGGGTCAACCCCCCCTCGGCCCAGTCCTTGATCAGGCCTCCAGTGTGAACCAAGGTCTCATCAACTAGGCTGTTACAGCTGGTGGCACGTAATCCAACGAACCGCAGCTCGGCTAATCAGGTACTGACTTTAGGAACCTATCTAGTTCCCTCTTAAGGCAGCCAGAAGTCTACTGGTAATCCCTGTTATGTATGCTGGGAGGCTGTCAAACAGCTTTAGGCCCCAGACACTTATTGTATTATCTCTTAGTGTACTCGTAGCACCCCTGATTTTCATAGTACTGTCTGTCGAGTCTTTTGCTTTCATAAGGAATGATTTCTGTGTGCAGATTTGAGACCAGTCTCTAGGCTTTTCCAGGTGTAAATTATGATACATCATTCTCGCCTGCGTTCCAGGGATTACAGGAGAAGGGACTTCCAACGTTCCCAGTAATTAAGGTGCTTCACTGAACTAATATATGCACTGAAGGTTCTCTGTACATTCTCTAGATCGGCAATTTCGCATGCACTGAAAGGGGCTGTTAGTGTACGGCGATATTCCAGCCTAGAGAAAACAAATGGCTTAAGAGGATCATCACTGGCTTCGTATCACTTGTTTTGAAGGTTCTCATTATCCATCCTATCATTTTCCTCGCACTTCTGATAATGACACTGTTGTGATCCTTGAAGGTGAGATCCTCTCACATTTTCACTCCTAGGTCTATCACATTAGTTTCTCGCTTTATTGCGTGGCTATACTTTGTTTTATATTCGGATTTAGCTTATATTTCCTCAAGTTTTCCATAACGCAGTAACTGACTGCTAAAGCTTCTCCACTATCCCTCCAAAGACTTCTTCATCACTCCTCCAAAAACCTTCTCCAGGACTTCTCCAACAGCTTGTTCTCCACCACTAAAAGATTTTCCACTACTAACAATGTGTTCACCACTCCACTAACAGCCTAGGGAGTGGGGGGGCTGTTCTGCGCTAACACCTACAAACACGTGTTGACGAGGAATCAGCGGCGTTATGAGACTTAATTATAATATGCAAATGAAGTGAAGGGGGGATTCCCCCACGAGTTAATCAATCGGGGTGTTGAGTGTGTCAACACTGTGTGTACGTCAACACTGTGTGTGTGTGTGTGTGTGTACATCTTTGTCTCCCTCGCTTTCAACGCATCCCATTTGCAAAACACACACACTAGTAACTACACACACACACACACACACACACACACACACACACACACACACAACACACACACACACACTTTTTCATGTAGTGGATTTTAATCCCAGACTGCTAAATTAGAGGATATGGAAACAAATAAATAAAGAGAAATTACAAAAACTGTTACTAATTGCTGATAAGAAACTTGCTACAGGACCAAGGCACCTTGAGATTTACAACAATATACAGAAGAATTAGGTTATCCACTTTGAAAACTTTTAAGATTTCACTGCAGGAAGGTAAGTTCGTGAAGTTATTATGAGAGAATTATGGAAATTGTTTAAGAAATAGATGGACAGATTGCAGTTACTTAAACTCGAAGACAATTTTAGACAGAGTTCCCCATGAAAGAGTAATTTAGAAACTGCAAAATATAAGTGGAATTAAAGGTAAATTATTACAGTGTATGAGAGACTTTAATGAAAAGAAAATGTTAACAGTTGTAAGAGGAAAATATCTGCATGGGAGGATGTTACAAACAGGGTACCACAAGAATCTGTACTTGGCCCAATAATGATTCTAATTTACATAATTTACCAGGATGAAGAATAAATTATATAAATATGGAGGCAGACGATACAAAAATCTGATATAAAATTAATAAAATCCATTGCAAATATTTACAAGAGAATTTGGATACAATGAAGACATGGACTGACGGATGATGGAATTTAATATAGTTATATACCATGTAATGGATACAGAATAAGCTGATATTAGGCCAAACGAAGAATTAAGTCAGACAAAATATTGAAAATATCAAAGAAAAAGAACCGATTTATTAACAAAAAAGAAAAAATGTGACTGGAAGATCCTATGAATGAAACTGAGAAACTTACAAGCTACACTAACCTGTAACACAGCTGTTAAATATATGAGTGAGAAATGTTAAATATATGAGTGAGAAATGTTAAATATATGAGTGAGAAATGTTAAAGTGGAACCTGTAGCAGTTGTGTGGTGCCCACACCTGAAAATGTTCCAAGAGCTACAAAATGGCTGCCAGAGTTGAACAATGTGAATTACGACGAAAAATTGAAAACATTTAAGTTAGCCATGTTGGGTGACGGCAGGAAAATGCGACATAACCAAATATTAGCGATTGGAAGGACTTAGAAAGGTAGTTAAAGATATCTTAGCATCTGAAACAGGGATAACAGAAGGCCATAGTTACAAATTCAGGAAAAAATGGAGTGGAAAGAATAACAGACTTTTTTTTTTTAGAGTGGTTGACTAGTGAAATGTATTAAAAGAGGAATTAGCAAGTACTGCAACCAAGCAGTGGAAAATATATATCTGATGAACTGAGTATTGAAGATGAGGCGCCACGAGCATAACTCTGCTACTTTAGCTCTCTTTCTCTATCTACAAATACGTAATCTCACTTTCTCTCTCCCTCACACATGTATATATACACACACACACACAAAAAGTGTGTAATATATATACGAATATGTGTGTGTGTGTCAGGGGAACGCCTCCCGCCTGAACAAAAAGAATAGAAAAATAAATGACTGTAGGAATAATAATGAAGATAATTTTCTAAGGCTTTTAATTGTGGAGAAATTTTCTCCAGGAGGGATGTATCAGCCCCCTTCAGCCCCTTTCAGCCCTGAGGGGCCCAGCCCTCTCAGAAGGGACAAACATCTTGTTTACTGCTACAGCAAGTAATTGATCCCAGATGCAGTACAAGTATGTGACGTGGTCAAGCGACCGCCGCTCCTTGCAAGAGTCCAGTGTTGCAAAGTGTAGTTTAATAAGAGACAGTCCATCTTAGGACAATTAAGGAAAATCCTGCTCCCACTTTATTACCATGGTAAAGATAGTGTACATTGTTGTTTATACTTAAGACAGCAAGAATCAAGCATTCTGCTTTGCTTCATGGAGGAAGTTTGGCAAGGAAGCAAAAAGTACTAGGTCAGCTTTTCCTTTATGTTCTAGGGGCATTGCAACGGCGTAGGATGCTGTGAGGTCAGATTACTTTTGACTCTACTGAGAGAGACATTGACGTGCTGGGATAACCAACAAAGAACACTGTTCCATGCGTTTTGCACAAAAGAATCTCAATAAACACTTACAGAGAAGTGTGATCAGCTTCTTTAGTGAGATTATGGTGTGAACAATTATTGATTAACAGTGTAACGAGTGTTGCGATCCAACAGAGTGTAGTGTGACATTCTTCAAAGAACACTATTCTTCAATCAAGACATCAGATATCCGGGCGTAACTACAGGTCAGATACATATACCCAGGTAAGTGTAGTAACTCGTGATGTACTACTATTGACTGTGCAGTTGAGTATAAAATTGCGAGTTAGTCACTTATCATAAACCCCAGTGATAAGTGGACCTTTGAGTCCACACAAGTAAGTGTTGTCAGCAGTCAGTGTCTGATATATGCTGACATAACACCCCCTAGGGGTAATTTATAATCATACATAATATACTCTATTTCAGCCCGTTGCGAAGTGGTTATGACTTCTCAAGACCTTGCCTGCAGGGGCGGCTGTGCAAGCGATGAGCTGTCTTGCCAAGCTAAGTTCCCCCTATATTTAATCTTTAACCTTAGCTGGTAAACCATTTCTCAACAATTTGGTCCTTCAAACCGCATAAAAACAAATTGTTGAGAAATGGTTTACCAGCTAAGGTTAAAGATTAAATATAGGGGGAACTTAGCTTGGTAAGACAGCTCATCGCTTGCACAGCCACCCCTGCAGGTGAGGTCTTGAGAAGTCATAACCACTTCACAACGGGCTGAAATAGAGTATATTATGTATGATTATAAATTACCCCTAGGGGGTGTTATGTCAGCATATATCAGACACTGACTGCTGACAACACTTACTTGTGTGGACTCAAAGGTCCACTTATCACTGGGGTTTATGATAAGTGACTAACTCGCAATTTTATACTCAACTGCACAGTCAATAGTAGTACATCACGAGTTACTACACTTACCTGGGTATATGTATCTGACCTGTAGTTACGCCCGGATATCTGATGTCTTGATTGAAGAATAGTGTTCTTTGAAGAATGTCACACTACACTCTGTTGGATCGCAACACTCGTTACACTGTTCATCAATAATTGTTCACACCATAATCTCACTAAAGAAGCTGATCACACTTCTCTGTAAGTGTTTATTGAGATTCTTTTGTGCAAAACGCATGGAACAGTGTTCTTTGTTGGTTATCCCAGGACGTCAATGTCTCTCTCAGTAGAGTCAAAAGTAATCTGACCTCACAGCATCCTACGCCGTTGCAATGCCCCTAGAACATAAAGGAAAAGCTGACCTAGTACTTTTTGCTTCCTTGCCAAACTTCCTCCATGAAGCAAAGCAGAATGCTTGATTCTTGCTGTCTTAAGTATAAACAACAATGTACACTATCTTTACCATGGTAATAAAGTGGGAGCAGGATTTTCCTTAATTGTCCTAAGATGGACTGTCTCTTATTAAACTACACTTTGCAACACTGGACTCTTGCAAGGAGCGGCGGTCGCTTGACCACGTCACATACTTGTACTGCATCTGGGATCAATTACTTGCTGTAACAGTAAACAAGATGTTTGTCCCTTCTGAGAGGGCTGGGCCCCTCAGGGCTGAAAGGGGCTGATACCCCCCTCCTGGAGAAAATTTCTCCACATAAATTAAAATTAAATAAAAATAAAAATTGGCCATTGTGGTTGCAGTATGATGTTAGGGCAGGAGTATATAATACCCAGGATGGTCTGATGTTATGAAGAAATGGTGTAGTTTATCCTGGGTGGCGGTGTTCGTCAGATGCTCTGGAAAACGCTGTCACCAGTTGGTTGCAACATCACAATTAAGATTTGAAAGGTGAGGAGTATTTGTAATATCCCGCTACGTCCAGTAGACAGGGATCTTGCTCAAATTTACTACCGTTTACCCTGGGTGACCAGGCCAGCAGAAGAGCTGACACTGAAAAAAATAACACTGGTTACATAAAGTTAAATAAGTATAACACTGAAATAAGTATAACAGGAAAGTCACAAACAATGAACAAAATGTTCCTGGTAGATCACCTTACTTGATCAGAAGAGTGGAGGTGCGATAGTTCTCCAACCTTCAACCTACACCAGGTAAGGTTAATACTACCAGGAGTAGAAATTAAAGCAAATTAGACCCCAGGAACTGGAGTTAAGCCTCAGCCCGCTAGATGGTAGTGCGGGCAGAAACTTGCTAATGGTTCCTGGGCGTCTGAACAACCATAACCCCACTTAATACCGGCTTTTCCCTCATATATATACGTATATATATATATATATATATATATATATATATATATATATATATATATATATATATATATATATATATATATATATTGTGTGTGTGTGTGTGTGTGTGTGTGTGTGTGTGTGTGTGTGTGTGTGTGTGTTTGTGTGTGTGATGTCACCGTGGTTGTTTAATATATTTATAGATGGGGTTGTAAGAGAAGTAAATGCGAGGGTCTTGACAAGAGGCGTGGAGTTAAAAGATAAAGAATCACACACAAAGTGGGAGTTGTCACAGCTGCTCTTTGCTGATGACACTGTGCTCTTGGGAGATTCTGAAGAGAAGTTGCAGAGATTGGTGGATGAATTTGGTAGGGTGTGCAAAAGAAGAAAATTAAAGGTGAATACAGGAAAGAGTAAGGTTATGAGGATAACAAAAAGATTAGGTGATGAAAGATTGAATATCAGATTGGAGGGAGAGAGTATGGAGGAGGTGAACGTATTCAGATATTTGGGAGTGGACGTGTCAGCAGATGGGTCTATGAAAGATGAGGTGAATCATAGAATTGATGAGGGAAAAAGAGTGAGTGGTGCACTTAGGAGTCTGTGGAGACAAAGAACTTTGTCCTTGGAGGCAAAGAGGGGAATGCATGAGAGTATAGTTTTACCAACGCTCTTATATGGGTGTGAAGCATGGGTGATGAATGTTGCAGCGAGGAGAAGGCTGGAGGCAGTGGAGATGTCATGTCTGAGGGCAATGTGTGGTGTGAATATAATGCAGAGAATTCGTAGTTTGGAAGTTAGGAGGAGGTGCGGGATTACCAAAACTGTTGTCCAGAGGGCTGAGGAAGGGTTGTTGAGGTGGTTCGGACATGTAGAGAGAATGGAGCGAAACAGAATGACTTCAAGAGTGTATCAGTCTGTAGTGGAAGGAAGGCGGGGTAGGGGTCGGCCTAGGAAAGGTTGGAGGGAGGGGGTAAAGGAGGTTTTGTGTGCGAGGGGCTTGGACTTCCAGCAGGCATGCGTGAGCGTGTTTGATAGGAGTGAATGGAGACAAATGGTTTTTGATACTTGACGTGCTGTTGGAGTGTGAGCAAAGTAACATTTATGAAGGGATTCAGGGAAACCGGCAGGCCGGACTTGAGTCCTGGAGATGGGAAGTACAGTGCCTGCACTCTGAAGGAGGGGTGTTAATGTTGCAGTTTAAAAACTGTAGTGTAAAGCACCCTTCTGGCAAGACAGTGATGGAGTGAATGATGGTGAAAGTTTTTCTTTTTCGGGCCACCCTGCCTTGGCGGGAATCGGCCAGTGTGATAATAAAATACAATATATATATATATATATATATATATATATATATATATATATATATATATATATATATATATATATATATAGAGAGAGAGAGAGAGAGAGAGAGAGATAGATAGATAGATAGGTAGATAGGTCAAGTATCTATCGACAAGTGTCTTTGACAACTAGCAACCACAGCTACTGCTACACACACTTGCAATAACATGCAAACACTAGAGTGTGTACCTTTGATGCAACGAAGAGAGTTGTTCTAACTTCTTAGATGAAGACAGATTACCGACATAACGGCGCCTTGCCTTGCAGGAACGGTAGCCAGATGTTACCCACCAGTTGTGTCATACAGCTGTCGTGTCACAGGAGTCGTGTCATACAGCTGTCATGTCACACAGGTGTCGTGTCATATAGCTGTCGTACCACATAGGCGTCATGCCACACAGGTGTTGTGCCACACAGGTGTCGTGTCATACAGCTGTCGTACCACACAGGTGTCGTGTCATACGGGTGTCGTACCACACAGGTGTCGTGTGATACAGCTGTCGTACCACACAGCTGTCGTGTCAGACGGGTGTCGTGCCACACAGGTGTCGTGTCACGCAAGTGTCTTCAGGTTTTATGGTATATAAATTCCACTTTCGCTCGCCCTCTCATTCGCCAGCTGGAGCAATCGTTCGCAAGCACAAAATGTCGTTGAAAATTACGGACAGCCACGGCCTGGGTGAGTGATTGTTGGTGTGTGTGTGGGGGGGGTGAGTGATTGTTGGTGTGTGTGTGGAGGTGAGTTATAGTGTGTGTGGGGGGTGAGTGATTGTTGGGGTGGGGGTGGGGGGGTGAGTGATTGCTGGTGTGTGTGTGGAGGTGAGTTATAGTGTGTGTGGGGGGGTGAGTGATTGTTGGTGTGTGTGTGGGGGGGTGAGTGATTGTTGATGTGTGTGTGGGGGGGTGAGTTATAGTGTGTGTGGGGGGGTGAGTGATTGTTGGTGTGTGTGTGTGGGGGGGGTGAGTGATTGTTGGTGTGTGTGTGTGGAGGTGAGTTATAGTGTGTGGGGGGGTGAGTGATTGTTGGTGTGTGTGTGTGGGGGGGGTGAGTGATTGTTGGTGTGTGTGTGTGGAGGTGAGTTATAGTGTGTGTGGGGGGGTGAGTGATTGTTGGTGTGTGTGTGGAGGGTGAGTGATTGTTGGTGTGTGTGTGGAGGGTGAGTTATAGTGTGTGGGGGGGGTGAGTGATTGTTGGTGTGTGTGTGGGGGGGGGTGAGTGATTGTTGGTGTGTGTGTGTGGGGGGGTGAGTGATTGTTGGTGTGTGTGTGTGGAGGTGAGTTATAGTGTGTGTGGGGGGGTGAGTGATTGTTGGTGTGTGTGTGGAGGGTGAGTGATTGTTGGTGTGTGTGTGGGGGGTGAGTGATTGTTGGTGTGTGTGTGGGGGGTGAGTGATTGCTGGTGTGTGTGGGGGGGTGAGTGATTGTTGGTGTGTGTGTGTGGGGGTGAGTGATTGCTGGTGTGTGTGGGGGGGGTGAGTGATTGTTGGTTGTGTGTATGGGGGGGGGTGAGTGATTGTTGGTGTGTGTGTGGAGGTGAGTGATTGTTGGTGTGTGTGTGGGGGGGTGAGTGATTGTTGGTTGTGTGTGTGGGGGGTGAGTGATTGTTGGTGTGTGTGTGGAGGTGAGTGATTGTTGGTGTGTGTGTGGGGGGGTGAGTGATTGTTGGTTGTGTGTATGGGGGGGTGAGTGATTGTTGGTGTGTGTGTGGAGGTGAGTGATTGTTGGTGTGTGTGGAGGTGAGTGATTGTTGGTGTGTGTGTGGAGGTGAGTGATTGTTGGTGTGTGTGTGGAGGTGAGTGATTGTTGGTGTGTGTGTGGGGGGGTGAGTGATTGTTGGTTGTGTGTGGGGGGGTGAGTGATTGTTGGTGTGTGTGTGGGGGGGTGAGTGATTGTTGGTGTGTGTGTGGGGGGGTGAGTGATTGTTGGTTGTGTGTATGGGGGGGGTGAGTGATTGTTGGTGTGTGTGTGGAGGTGAGTGATTGTTGGTGTGTGTGTGGGGGGGGTGAGTGATTGTTGGTTGTGTGTATGGGGGGGGTGAGTGATTGTTGGTGTGTGTGTGGTGAGTGATTGTTGGTGTGTGTGGGGGGGTGAGTGATTGTTGGTGCGTGTGTGGGGGGTGAGTGATTGTTGGTTGTGTGGGGGGGGTGAGTGATTGTTGGTGTGTGTGTGGTGAGTGATTGTTGGTGTGTGTGTGTGGAGGTGAGTGATTGTTGGTGCGTGTGTGGGGGGGTGAGTGATTGTTGGTTGTGTGGGGGGGGGTGAGTGATTGTTGGTGTGTGTGTGGTGAGTGATTGTTGGTGTGTGTGTGTGTGTGTATGTGTGTGTGTGTGTGTGTGTGTGTGTGTGTGTGTGTGTGTGTGTGTGTGTATGTGTGTGTGTGTGTGTGTGTGTGTGTGTGTGTGTGTGTGTGTGTGTGTGTGTGTGTGTGTGTGTGTGTGTGTGTGTGTGTGTGTGTGTGTGTGTGTGTGTGTGTGTGTGTGTGTGTGTGTGTAGTAAATAATGAATCAGAATGTCACAGGAATGTAGTTAAAAGCCAGAGTAGATCTATAACTTACTATGATAACATGAACATAGATAAACACATTTACGGAACAACTTACTATGTTGATGTTGTGGGGCCTAGATCCTTGTGTGTACCTGTACATCCATCCTGTGCTACCCTCCACAGGATGGATGTAGAGTGCACAATAAACTAGCCACTACCGTCCACAGTCACTAGCCGCTTCAGCAGGCAAACCTAATCCAATCAAGCAGCAATAGCCTGGTTGATCAGTCACCAAGAGGTGTCTAGCTCCAGGCTCGTGTTCTGTCATCCGAGCAATATACACAATTGATCCTTCATCACTCCTCACAATACAAATCTCTCTCAACAATAAAAATAACAATAATAAAGCTACATAAATACCGTCAGTAAAGCAGATCAGTAAAGTTCAATATCGGTCTTTATCTCTTCAAGATAAACTCCACTCTTATTGGTCGAGGAGTGACCAATCAAGCGCCGCTGACTCAATACACCTCTGTTGATTGGTCAATAACACACTGGGTAACCTGGCACATCAACCAAAACGAGGCTGTCCTTTTTTTAATCAAGCTACACTTGTGAAGTGTACAGCCATGTGTGTACATCACTGTACGTACATTTGTGTACATCCATGTGTGTACATCACTGTGCGTACATTATGTGTACATCCCCGTGTATATATTCCTTTGTGAACATCCCTGTGTGTATATACCTGTGTGTGTTCCTTTGTGTATATCCCTGTGCATACAATAATGTGTCCAACAGGTGTTATCCCGGTGTCCAACAGGTGTTACCCCGATGTATAATAGGTGTTATCCGGTGTCCAACAGGTGTTACCCAGGTGTTCAACAGGTGTTACAAGGTGTCCAACAGGTGTTACCCCGGTGTCCAACAGGTGTCACCCGGTATCAAATGGATGTTACCCAGTATCAAACAGGTGTTACCCTGGGGTCCAACAGGTGTTACCCCGGGGTCCAGCAGGTGTTACCCAGCATCAAACATGTGTTACCCCGGTGTCCAGCAGGTGTTACCCAGTGTCAAACAGGTGTGATCTTAGGGAGTGACATGAAACACGAGTCAGACAGGAATGTCAATTACGTCTCACTTTCCTCAGATGTCAGACGTGGCTGCAGGTGGAAGAGTAGGGAGGGGGGAGGTAGGGGGAGTGGAGGGAGTGGATAGAGGGGGGAGAGGGGAAGGAGAATACCTAGGTATGAGAATAACTGATGGAGGAGATGCAAGTAGTGGTGGTTATGGTGGTGGTGGTGATGGTAGTGATGGTGGTGGTGATGGTGGTGGTGATGGTGGTGGTGGAGGTGATGGTGGTGGTGGTGATGGTAGTGATGATGGTGGTGATGGTGGTGGTGGTGATGATGGTAGTGGTGATGGTGATGGTAGTGATGGTGGTAGTGGTGATGGTAGTGATGGTGGTAGTGATGGTGGTGGTGATGGTGGTGGTGGTGATGGTGGTGGTGATGATGGTAGTGGTGATGGTAGTGATGGTGGTGGTGATGGTGGTGGTGATGATGGTGATGGTAGTGGTGGTAATGGTAGTGATGGTGGTGGTGGTGATGGTGGTAGTGGTGGTGATGGTGGTAGTAGTGGTGGTGATGGTGGTAGTGATGGTGGTAGTGATGGTGGTAGTGGTGGTGGTGGTGGTGGTGGTGGTGGTAGTGGTGGTAGTGGTGGTGGTAGTGGTGGTGGTGGTGGTGGTGGTGGTGGTAGTGGTGGTGGTACTGGTGGTGTGGTGGAGGTAGTGGTGGTAGTGGTGGAGGTGGTGGTACTGGTGGTGTGGTGGTGGTGATGGTGGTGGTAGTGGTGGTGGTACTGGTGGTGTGGTGGAGGTAGTGGTGGAGGTGGTGGTACTGGTGGTGTGGTGGTGGTAGTGGTGGTACTGGTGGTGTGGTGGAAGTAGTGATGTTGGTGGTAGTGGTGGTCGTTGTGGTGGTGCCAGTGGTGATGGTCAGAAGGTGACCTTGACACTACTGGAAGCTTCATGAGAACCCTGCCATGGATAAAAGACAAGTTGGAGAAGGGAAGGAAAAGGAAAAATAGGAGAGAAAAGGAAGGATGAGGAGGAGGAGGTGAGGAATGGAAGGAGAATATGGAAGAAAAGGGAAGACAGGAAAACAATGTGAGTTTCCCTTTAACCCATCAATACAGTAGCAGCACAACCTGCCTGTCTTACACCAGACAAGACACTCTCCTCATGGTACTCACCCAGCTGTGTTTACGGGGGTCGATTCTCAGCTCCTGGCCCCGCTTCTTAAAACCACAATTGCCGGCATTATTAGTTCCTGACCTAGTAGGCCCTATCATACGTATTATACCTCCGATGAGTTTGAGAGTTTTTCTGCTCCCGGAGCCCGGCCTTCAACCAGGCTCGTCTGGTGCTTCCTTACTCTAGAAAATTTATTGACTTGCTTCGTCTAGCTCATTCCACTTGTTTACTATCCTGACAATGAACAAATATTTCTTTTACCTTCCTGTGGTTTATCTGTGTCTTCAACTTCCATCTATGACCCCTCGTCCATGTGCTCGTATTTCAGAAAGTCTGTCTCTATCAGCTCTGTCAAATCCTCTGAGTATCTTGTATGTTGTAATCGTGTCTCTCACTGTCATTTCTTTTTTCCTCATAGCTCAATCTCATCTTCTCTGGGACTAGTTTCCACATATGCTAACATACTCCATGATAGGACTGACTTATGCTGTGTAAAAACATCTAAAATAAATCCTTCATTAAGTTATCTGAAGGCAGTTCTAAGCTTAGATACCTTCACGTTATGTTGCAGATGTTATGCGATTTATGTGCACCTATGCGATATGTTGGGTGTGATTGCCACCTCAAGGCACCTTTTTTTTCTTTATGGGATATTTGTAGATCCTCGCTTCTCAAACTGTATTCCGATGTGTGTGTATGTTTGGATGTGTGTGTGTGTGTGTGTGTGTGTGTGTGTGTGTGTGTGTGTGTGTGTGTGTGTGTGTGTGTGTGTGTGTGTGTGTGTGTGTGTGTGTGTGTAGGAGACAATAAGAGTGAGGTTGCAGTGGTAGTGTGCACTAATGCATTACAGCGGCTGCACAACACAGAATGGAAGTGAGGCTGGTTATACTGAGTGACTCGAGGGGATGGAGGAAGAGCCAGAGGATGAGAGTGCAAGACAAATAAAGCGTCTAGAAACATCAGACTGTACGAGAGAGAGAGAGAGAGAGAGAGAGAGAGAGAGAGATGGGGGGACAAGAACTGAATTAGTGATGACTTGCCAAGCAACTGAGGATCACAGAAATGGAAGGAAACAGGATGATCACTAATTAACAAAGTGGGTAAGGCTAATGGAGAATCAAAATGGAAAATCAAGGAAAGGAATATAATGAGTTTAAGAGATTATAAAGAACACGGGACAAAAAATTCATACAAATGACCTTTTGGGCATCTGACCAAGGCCTTCCACTAGCTTTCCCGTTCACCCCTTTAAAAATTAAGATTATTAATATTATTTTTGCAGGCACACTCGCAGTAGTGGCAGTCGTATTCTAAGATCTGAGATAGTACAAAGATGGCAGCTGGGATGTCAAAAGCCTGACCAAGAATTTAAACCCACAGGACCAAGGAGAAACTACCTTTGATGAGCGACTGTAACAACACACACTGTGAACTACATGGTAGACTAGACACATGGTGGACAAGACACATGGTGGACTAGACATATGGTGGACCAGACATGAAACAGACACATGAAGGGCCAGACATGCAGGACTACACACATGGTAGACCAGACACATGGAGAGTCAAGTTGGACATAGCGATGAAAAAAATCATATACCAGCATGTAAAAGAGAGAGAGAGAGAGAGAGAGAGAGAGAGAGAGAGAGAGAGAGAGAGAGAGAGAGAGAGAGAGAGAGAGAGAGTGTGTGTATATTTCGCCTGCTCTTTCGAATTCCTTGCATTGTTAAAATCTCTAGTAAGGCTGATGCATGCAGGGGATGAGATGAAAAGCTGCCTTGGATCAAAGTCTAGCGCAAGCTGGACTCCAAGGTATTGTCCAGTGTGGGTAGATTGGTAAAGCACTGCGTACCTTGCTCCAAGGTTCGTAGGTTCGAGTCTCCTTCAGCCAGAGATCATTGTATATATATATATATAATATATATATATATATATATATATAATATATATATATATATATATATATATATATATATATATATATATATATATATATATATATATATATATATGATGGGGTCCACCTCTGGCCGACTTGTTGAAAAAAAAAAATATATATATGCCGTGCCGAATACGTAAATCTTACGATTTTGGCTTAAATAGCAATGCTCTTCTTGCCGAATAAAGCAAGCGAAAATTTGCGTATGCAATAATTTCGCAAAAATCATTCTGACCCTAACGAAAAAATATATATACTTCACTGTATTTGATTATTATTAAATTATTGTAATATATATGCCGTGCCGAATACGTTCCTAAACCTGTATTCCCTGGAACGCAGGAGGGAGAGATACATGATTATATACACCTGGAAAATCCTAGAGGGACTAGTACCGAACTTGCACACGAAAATCACTCATTACGAAAGCAAAAGACTTGGCAGACGATGCACCATCCCCCCAATGAAAAGCAGGGGTGTCACTAGCACGTTAAGAGACCATACAATAAGTGTCAGGGGCCCGAGACTGTTCAACTGCCTCCCAGCACACATAAGGGGGATTACCAACAGACCCCTGGCAGTCTTCAAGCTGGCACTGGACAAGCACCTAAAGTCAGTTCCGGATCAGCCGGGCTGTGGCTCGTATGTTGGTTTGCGTGCAGCCAGCAGCAACAGCCTGGTTGATCAGGCTCTGATCCACCAGGAGGCCTGGTCTCAGACCGGGCCGCGGGGGCGTTGACCCCCGGAACTCTCTCCAGGTAAACTCCAGGTTATCTAAAATATATTTAGTTGGATTAGGCTAAATTAAATTGCGCTTGTTATAATAAGGTTAGGTAAGTTTTCTAAGGCTTTTTTGGTACCAAATTATTGTTTTTTCTATTAACATAAATTAAAAATATATATCTTTTAACGTATAAGTGAAAATTTTAGAAAGGACTTAATTTTAAATGAGTTTTTCCTAATTGACCAGTTTACCTATACGGCACGACACACACACACACACACACACACACACACACACACACACACACACACACACACACACACACACACACACACACACACGCACGCACACACACACACACACACGCACGCACGCACACACACACACACACACACACACATTAGGTGAGTACATACACGCGCGCACGCACACACACACACACACACACACACACACACACACACACACACACACACACACACACACACACACCTACACACACACCTACACACACACAACAGGCCTAGTGTCAAATCGACATGTGCCTAGGACAAAATGGTAACTAACACCTACACACACACACACCTACACACACACACACCTACACACACACACCTACACACACCTACACACACACCTACACACACAACAGGCCTAGTGTCAAATCGACATGTGCCTAGGACAAAATGGTAACTAACATATATATACATATACAGTGCTAGTCACGGCATTATGCTGCCCCTCCCACACACACGTACCAAAACACAAGCACATACCATGAAAGATTACGATATATATACATTTGCACACTTACTGAGGTTTTAATACTTGGTGCTGTGTCCTTTATGTTTAATCACGTCCCTCAGCCGTGTAGGAAGACTCTCACAAATTTTTGGGGGTTTGGGGAGGTATATTATTCCATGATTCATGTAGAGCAGCCTCCAGCTGCGAGATGGAACTGATATCCTTGCCCAGTAAACTTCGTTTCACTGTTGACCAGAGGTTCTCAATAGGGTTTAGGTCTGGGGAATTGCCTGGCCAGTCATTACAGAACTTCACTTCACAGTTCTTAAGCCACTGATCTACAGATTTGGCAGTATGACACTGTGCACCGTCCTGCATAAAAACCGTAGCACTACACTTGCCAAACGTCTCAGGTAAATTGTCATACAATAACTCCAGGTAATTATACTGGCTCATATACTGTTTTTTGGGAAGTACAATGAGTTCACCAACACTCTAAGCACTGAAACACCCCTAAACCATGAGCGAGTCTGGGTGTTTGGTGGTCCTACAAGTGTAGCATGGGTCCAGCGGGTCACTACCTCTGGGCTGGTACACATGTCCTCCGCGGTTACAGGTGACGGTGAAGGTTGCTTCATCACTCCAAAGTACTTCAGACCACTGTTGAGGATCCCAGTGAAGAGATCTCTTTGCATAATCCAGCCTATGTTTCTTCTGTGGCTTGGAGAGGATCAATTTCTTAACCTGGCGGTGACTACTATAGCCCAGTTCTGACACGCTGTTAGCAGTTCTTAGACACCTCTGAGATAAGATGTGGGTTCTTTTCTTTGAATTCTCTAGCAGTTATCTTAGGTGTACTCTCTAACTGCTTCTTTAACACAGTTAAGGTACAAACAGATGTCTTCCTCGAGGGGCAAGGCTGAGGTTTGGCAGACGTTAACTCGACACCGCCACCAACCTTGAAACGTTGCACCCAGTTCCTCACTTAACGCTCACACACACCAACATTCTCCACTATTTCTTTCGTCTGGTGCCCAGCTTTGTGAAGACCATTGACTTGAGCTATAGTTTCAGGTGTTAAAGACTTCCTTTTACCCATAATCAAACATGTATAACCCCAAAACCAAAGGGAACACCGGACAGAAGATGGGGCGGATGAGAGACAGAGTGCAACACTTCCTCTCACCACAGCAGCCACGTGAGCACTGAGGAGTCACTGTGGAGTGTGGCGGCAGGCTGTAACGTCATGCTAACGGCTGCTACCCAACATAATGCACTGACGAAAAAAGAACCCACCTATATGGTAGGCCTTTGATTTTCGTCACGGCATTATGGCGAGTGAGCGCAGTATCCCACTGAGGCATGGTGGCCCAAAAAGAAAAACTAAAGTTTCTCTTTTTAAATTTAGTAATTTATACAGGAGAAGGGGTTAATATATATATATATATATATATATATATATATATATATATATATATATATATATATATATATATATATATATATATATACGCAGTGTTGTTGAGTAATACCACTCGTTTGTGGGGCCGCGGGGGCGTTGACCCCCGGAACTCTCTCCAGGTAAACTCCAGGTATGCTGCTCGTGAGGCTAGTACACCAAACGGGGAGTAAAATGAAATTCGTTCAAAAGCACCCACACCACCGTATGTCCTCAGATGACAGTAATACACCTAGCTCTGCTGGGTGCGTCATTCTTGTGGGACTGCGTTGTCCCATGGGTTAGAGCGTCATGTGTGATTTTCGATCACCATGAGGTGGGCCAAAACGACATGGGTTCGAATCCTCGGCTAGTCGCAGTCTGTCATAGATTAATACCACTCGTTCGTGGTTACAATAATATATATATATATATATATATATATATATATATATATATATATATATATATATATATATATATATATATACACCATGCATACACCGCGCATACACCATGTGCTCGTGTTACAACAATGGAGTGTTTGTTCACCGTGTGTATAGTGTATATAGTGTATAGTGCGTAGTATGAGCATGGTATGCACATAGCACGTGTAGTGTATAGCGGCGTGTCGTTTATAGTGGGGGCTGTGCACAGAGCATAGTGGTGTATAGTAACAGGTGCACAGAGCATAGTGGCGTATAGTAACAGGTGCACAGAACATTGTGTTGTATAGTGACTTGTCCTGGGAGGGAGTTAGTGCCCTACTCCGCCTCATCACACATCTTCCACTCCTCCCTTTCCTCCACCGCCCACCACAATGGGGGGAGACCCCTCGCCTCCCCCTACCACCACCATGAACCACATGCGGTATGTGCCATGCGCCATTTTCCCTTCAGCCTGGGCTTACCACACAGTTTGAGGTATGGCAGATGATGAAGCCAGCCAGCCACAAAGCCAGGGAAACAGTGCACCCAACAATGAAAGAAGAGGCACATGTCAGGTATGTGGAGAGTTTCGAGCACGCAACAGGGATGGTCGCATTCGTGCACACAATGGGTGTGCAGGATCACATATGCCCCCAGCAGAGAGCAGCCCACAGCCTCCACAGGCAGATGACAATTCCAATGGCAACCTCCTCACTTGTGATAACCTTCTGTTGGCATTCAAATCCACTGCTAACAGTACCCTATCCCACATCCCTAAAGCAGCTCGCCCATATGCAGCAGGGAAATTCACAGACCTTCTCAAGCAGGTGAATGGAGGTTCCACCAACTTAGAAGCCCGAGGCACCATCCAAGCATGGCGCAACCTGCTCCTGTTCGGCAATGTCTGTCTTGCAGTTCCTGAGAGACGAGGCAAACTGCTAACCACGTCAGTTATCAAGGCAGTGCGCAACTACCCAAGAACGGATAATTGTGTCCCTCTGCCCCATCATCGCAGGAATCACAAAGGTAGACCCAAGAAAAGTCCCACTGAAAACGAGAAAATTTGCGCACAGGTTAGCATAAAAATTGAAGAAGGTAACGCAATGGGAGCAATAAGAATAATTACAAGTGACGACACTGTAGCCCCCAAAGATGAGACCACAGCCCAAGCACTAAGAGACAAGCATCCAACCAGGGACACCATAGCCATCAACAACAACCCTGAGGAAGACCCCATCACTGAACAATTAATTTTGCCTGAATCGGAAGTCTATAAGGCGATTGTGTCATTTCCTGCAGGATCTGCAGGAGGTTACACGGGAATTCGACCTCAGCACCTCAAGGAGATGGTAAATCCAGTACTCGGTGCATCTGCATCACTTCTTCTCACCGAGTTAACAACTTTCGTCAACAACTGCCTGGCTGGGCGAATCCCAGAAGAAATTAAACCTTTCTTTTTTGGAGCCTCACTGTGTGCCTTGAAGAAGGATGGGGGAATCAGACCCATTGCGGTTGGAAACACTCTTCGCCGTCTCGTTGCCAAAGCAGCAGTAAGAAACATTCGCCTAGAAGCTGCCAGTTTACTACAGCCACACCAACTGGGCTTTGGGGTCCCTCAAGGCAGTGAAGCTGCAGCTCATGCGGCAAGGGCCTACATCAAGAGACCTACCAGAAGACAAGGCCATAGTCAAACTTGATTTTAGAAATGCCTTTAATATGGTAAAGAGAGATGCTGTCTTGCCAGCTGTTCGGGATCGCTTCCCCAGTCTTTTTCCGTTCATTTCAGCCGGCTACAGCAAACCCTCAATTCTTTTGTTTGGAGAACATGAAATTCTCTCATCAGAAGGTGTTAAGCAGGGTGACCCACTCGTTCCACTTCTCTTCTGCTTGGCGTAAGAGAACTAACTTCCAGCCTACGCAGCGAGCTCAACATCTGGTACCTGGATGATGGCACTCTGGCAGGTACTGAAGAGTCCCTGGTAGGGGACCTACAACTGGTGAAAACACAGGGAGAAGACTTGGGACTCATCCTCAATCCCTCCAAGTGTGAAATCATCACAGCAAACCAGGAAATAATCAATGCTGTGCGAAGAATTCTCCCAGAAGTCTCTACTACCACTCCGTCCAACAGTACCCTCTTGGGAGCACCGCTGGGTCACCAGGCCATCGACACAGTCCTCAAGGACAAATTGAATGACCTGATGAGAATGGAGGAGAGAATAAGCAATCTTGATGCCCATGATGCTCTGTATCTCCTCACAAGGTGCCTTACTATTCCAAGACTCACTTACTTCCTTAGGTGTGCACCCTCTTTTGACAACCCAACACTTGACGAATATGACGCACACCTGAGGTCAACCCTTAAGAAGGCACTGAACCTGTCACTAGAGGATCAGCAATGGGATCAGGCAACCCTCCCAGTACGACTGGGAGGTATAGGGGTGCGCAAAGCAACGCATGTTGCTTTACTTGCTTTTCTGTCTTCGTGTTTGGCTTCCAGTGCATTAGTCAAGAAGATTGTTCCCGAACGCTTGAGAGACATGGTAGGAGCTCAAGACCCCAGGTTTACTGAAGCAGCGATTCGGTGGGACACCCTTACAGATTCCTCCAGTAGACCAGCTCCTCCCAAAGAACACAAACAGTCCCACTGGGACAAACCGATCATGGAAAAAATCGCCAACACAATGCTCTCCAACGCCTCAGGAAAGGACAAAGCTCGCCTCCTGGCAGTGAAGGCACCACACTCAGGACATTTCCTGTTTGCTGTTCCCAATTCCTCCTTGGGCACTCGACTAGACCCACAGGCCATTCGGATTGGTGTTGCTCTTCGCCTAGCCGCCCCCATCCTCACCGAACATAGGTGTATTTGCGGCAGGGCGACAGCTGATCAATTCGGACTTCATGGTCTCGTGTGTCACACAGCAGAAGGGAAGTATGCCAGGCATGAGGAGGTCAATGACATCATAAAGAGAAGCCTCGCCACAGCCTGTTGCCCAGCTCAACGGGAACCCCAAGTGCAGAGGTCTGACGGAAGTCTAAAGCGTCCTGATGGAGCCACTATGCTACCTTGGAAGGATGGAAAGCAGATTGCCTGGGACTACACATGTGCCGCCACATTGGCAGACACCTACTTGCCATACTCCGTAGTGGAAGGGGGTGGAGCTGCCAGCCACAGGGAGACTCAGAAGATCCGCAAATATGAAGACCTTCCCCCTTGTTATATCTTCATTCCAATAGGGTCGGAGACCCTTGGAGCATGGGGCAAGTGTGCTCTAAAGTTCCTCAAAGAGCTAGGTGAAAAGCTCATCATAGAAACCAAGGACCACAGGGCGACCAGCTTCCTCTTTCAGAGACTCAGTGTTGCGATCCAGAGAGGAAATGCCTGCAGCATTCTGGGCACGCGGCCCACCGCCGGGGAGCTGGACGAAGTATTCGAGATGTAGCTCTGAGTTACCTATGTTGTTTTACTTTGTATCATATTTTTGTGAATGTTTTGTCAATGTATTTTGTCTTTAAATAAATTTTTTTTTTTTATTATCACACTGGCCGATTCCCACCAAGGCAGGGTGGCCCGAAAAAGAAAAACTTTCACCATCATTCACTCCATCACTGTCTTGCCAGAAGGGTGCTTTACACTACAGTTTTTAAAATGCAACATTAACACCCCTCCTTCAGTGCAGGCACTGTACTTCCCATCTCCAGGACTCAAGTCTGGCCCGCCGGTTTCCCTGAACCCCTTCATAAATGTTACTTTGCTCACACTCCAACAGCACGTCAAGTATTAAAAACCATTTGTCTCCATTCACTCCTATCAAACACGCTCACGCATGCCTGCTGGAAGTCCAAGCCCCTCGCACACAAAACCTCCTTTACCCCCTCTCTCCAACCTTTCCTAGGCCGACCCCTACCCCGCCTTCCTTCCACTACAGAGTGATACACTCTTGAAGTCATTCTGTTTCGCTCCATTCTCTCTACATGTCCGAACCACCTCAACAACCCTTCCTCAGCCCTCTGGACAACAGTTTTGGTAATCCCGCGCCTCCTCCTAACTTCCAAACTACGAATTCTCTGCATTATATTCACACCACACATTGCCCTCAGACATGACATCTCCACTGCCTCCAGCCTTCTCCTCGCTGCAACATTCATCACCCATGCTTCACACCCATATAAGAGCGTTGGTAAAACTATACTCTCATACATTCCCCTCTTTGCCTCCAAGGACAAAGTTCTTTGTCTCCACAGACTCCTAAGTGCACCACTCACTCTTTTTCCCTCATCAATTCTATGATTCACCTCATATATAATATATATAATATAGGGGGTGGTAGGAGAAAATTCTCAAACAGCTTCAGGGAGAATCTTGAGTTTTCCCTGAAGCAAGTTTATTCTTTTCTCTGAGGATGAGGGTCCCTAGGACAGTTCTAGAGGTGGTACCTCCCTATATTATATATATATATATATATATATATATATATATATATATATATATATATATATATATATATATATATATATATATATATATATATATATATATATATATATATATATATATATATATATATATATATATATATATATATATATATATATATATATATATATATAAATATATATTATACTAGCATATTCTGCTGGTCAATTTGTAGGGATACAAATGATGGAGGTATATCCTTCCGTGGCAATGTCTAGTGGTATAATACTCAGCAAACATATAATATAAACAGATATATATGTGTGTTTGGGTATATTGTAAACAAAGTCAGAGCTGCCGCGGGTGTGTTTGGGCGGATATACTGGCTATATAAACATACTCGCCCACACAGAGCTGGACAAATATGCCCAGCCAGCCATCCCATGAATATCTGAGCCATCAACACACAACGCGAATATATTTACTTGCCAAAGTACGGCGCCAACATAATAACGCTCGAACTAATGTTAACAAATATACACACTGCTTCCAAATATTATTCATAATACTAAATACATAAACAAAAAAAAGTAAAACGCCAAAAATCTGTCCCCCCCCCAAAAAAAAAGAGCAGCGCAGATAAATTATGACGCTACATTTTTTTTTGTATGTGAAACAGACGAGGCTACTCGCCAACATAAAAACTCGTAAAAAATAAGTTGCAAATCTAACTATCAAGAACAATAAATATACCAGAGAAATATTTCTACGTGTCCGATGTGGGCGAAGGGCTCTTCATCTGTGGTGTTGGAGCTACTCTCCTCTTCCTCAGATCAAACCTTATCAGCTGTGTGATTCCATGAATGTTAGGTATCCCGTACCTCGAGTGATATCGTACTCAGCTCGCACACTGTGGTCCGGGGTTCGATCCTCGGAACGGGTGGAAACATAGGACGTGTTTCCATAAGATACCTGGTGTCCCTGTTCATCCATCAGTACCTGGGTGTTAGACGACTAGTGTGGGTCGCATCCTGGGACAAAATCTAATTTGCCAGAAATGCTCCGCATAACAAGTGTGAAGATTGAGACACTTATGCAGCATATGGAAATCTTTATTCAGGAAACGTTTCGCCACACAGTGGCTTCATCAGTCCAATACAAAGAGGAAGGCGTAAGGAGAGGAGGAGAATGAGGTAATCAGTCCCTCAACCTGGAGTCGATGTGTTCAGTCCATCAATCTTGTAGAATGTACAGCATAGGGCCGTAGACGTGGCTTATATACTGTAGTGAGGTGACGTGAAGCAGATGGAGGCGGGGTCATAGTGGTACCATCCACTAGTCGAAGTAGGTCTTCGTCCAAAGGTTGAACAAGTGTTGAAGAATTCTTTGTAACAAGATCCCATGATGCTGCCGTGTCCGACAGTTGTGATGAATGGTTTTTCAAACCATTCATCACATAACAAGTGTCTTATCGATACAGAAGTTGTGTCATTGATGTCGGTTAGATCTGTATACCTTGTACATGTATACCTTGTACATGTATACCTTGTACATGTATACCTTGTACATGTATACCTTGTACATGTATACCTTGTACATGTTGAAGAATTGAGACACTATTGCAACTTATGGGAATCTTTATTGAAGAAACGTTTCGCCACACAGTGGCTTCATCAGTCCAATACAAAGTAGAAGTGGGTAAGGAGAGTAGAAGTTTGAGGTTTCTGGAGTTTATCTGGAGAGAGTTCCGGGGGTCAACGCCCCCGCGGCCCGGTCTGTGACCAGGCCTCCTTAGGTCAGTGTCCCAGGATGCGACCCACACCAGTCGACTAACACCCAGGTACCCATTTTACTGATGGGGAACATAGACAACAGGTGGAAAGAAACACGTCCAATGTTTCTACTCTGGCTGGGAATCGAACCCAGGCCCTCACCGTGTGAAGCGAGAGCGTTAACCACCAGGCCACCAGAGCCAGAGGTAATCAGTCCTTCAACCTGGATTCGATGTGTTCAGTCCATCACTCTTGTAGGAAGTGCAGCATTTATTACATACCTTGTACATGCATACCTTGTACATGTATACCTTGTACATGTATACCTTGTACATGCATACCTTGTACATGTATACCTTGTACATGCATACCTTGTACATGTATACATTGTACATTTATACCTTGTATGTGTATAACTTGTACATGTATACCTTGTACATGTATACCTTGTACATGTATACCTTGTACATGTATACCTTGTACATGTATACCTTGTACATGTATACCTTGTACATGTATACCTTGTACATGCATACCTTGTACATGTATACCTTGTACATGTATACCTTGTACATGTATACCTTGTACATGTATACCTTGTACATGTATACCTTGTACATGTATACCTTGTACATGTATACCTTGTACATGCATACCTTGTACATGTATACCTTGTACATGCATACCTTGTACATGTATACCTTGTACATTTATACCTTGTATGTGTATAACTTGTACATGTATACCTTGTACATGTATACCTTGTACATGTATACCTTGTACATGTATACCTTGTACATGTATACCTTGTACATGTATACCTTGTACATGTATACCTTGTACATGTATACCTTGTACATGTATACCTTGTACATGCATACCTTGTACATGTATACCTTGTACATGTATACCTTGTACATGTATACCTTGTACATGTATACCTTGTACATGTATACCTTGTACATGTATACCTTGTACATGTATACCTTGTATATGTATACCTTGTACATGTATACCTTGTACATGTATACCTTGTACATGTATACCTTGTACATGTATACCTTGTACATATATACCTTGTACATGTATACCTTGTACATGTATACCTTGTACATGTATACCTTGTACATGTATACCTTGTACATGTATACCTTGTACATGTATACCTTGTACATGTACTAGTAGAAATAAAAACTTTTATTATTAGAAGTATTTTTAACACAGTAGCCCTCGAAAAGTTATATAATTTTCCATATGTAAAATATTGACATTAATTGCCAAGAACAAATTATATAATTATAATCAAGGCCGAATTATACAACGTTCAGTGTAGAGAAATTAATAAGTAAATAACGAATATAATTAATCTGTAATTGATAATTATTTCATATATTAGTTTAACGACACAAAAAACGAATGAAAAAATGAATATTAATGGTAATGCAGATGTTGATAAACAGGTGTTTATGTATGTGTGTGCTCACCTGATTGTAGTTACAGGGATCGATCCATAGCTCCTGGCCCCGCTTTTTCACTGGTCGCTACTAGGTCCACTCCTGCCCATGAGCTGTATCGTACATACCTCTTCTTAAAGCTATGTATGGATTCTGCCTCCACTACATCACTCTCCTGATTATTCCACTTCCTAACATCCCTGTGACTCAACCGAGTTTTCAACTTCCAGTTGTGACCCCTTGTTGCTGTGTCCCATTTATGGAACATTCTGTCTTTACCCACCCTGTGTGTGTGTGTGTGTGTGTGTGTGTGTGTGTGTGTGTGTGTTTGTGTGTGTGTTAGTGTGTGTGTGTGTGTGTGTGTGTGTGTGTGTGTGTGTGTGTGTGTGTGTGTGTGTGTGTGTGTGTGTGTGTGTATGTGTGTGTGTGTGTGTGCATATGTCAAACCTTATGAAGGGAAAACTGACATCAGCAAATGGCAACATTAATGCCACTGAATGCCAATATTAATATATGGCAACAGTGACATAACTACATGGCAACACTAACATCACTGTTTTATAGTACCGACACCATTATATGGCAACATAATATCACTACTTTATGGCAACACAATACTGTACTGCTCCATCACCACAACTGCTGGCACGCACTCTAAAAAGTGGCACAATATAGCAACAGACACAATGCAGCAGCAAGGGCACCACAATATGGCAACAATGACACCATAATATGGCAACAATGACACATGTCAACAATGACACGACAATATGGCAACAAGGGCACCACAATATGGCAACAATGACACCACAATATGGCAGCAAGAGCACCACAATATGGCAACAATGATACCACAATATGGCACCAAGGGCACCACAATATGGCAACAATGACACCACAATATGGCAAGAAGGGCACCACACTATGGCAACAAGAGCACCACAATATGGCAACAATAATACCACAATATGGCAACAAGAGCACCACAATATGGCAACAATAATACCACAATATGGCAACAAGAGCACCGCAACATGGCAACAATGACAATATGGCAACAATGACAATATGACAACAATAACAACAATATGGCAACAATGACACCACAATGGCAACAATGACAACAAACAATATGGCAACAATAACACCACAATATGGCAACACAGACACAACTATAGGGCAAAACTGAAATTTGAACCTCTCAAAAATATTTATGACCTTAAGTGTATATTAAAACATCGCTGAAATACAAATTCACAGACAAAAAAAAAATGACATAAACAACACCAGCTGAGAGAAACGCGAACATTAATGTGAACAAATGATTACCTCTACCGTAAATAAATAACGCTAAAATTGTGCACTGTGGAAATATAAGATAAATTACACCGGGAAAGAATATTGATGTACTTGTATTGTGCTAACATTAATGACGTCATCAATACGGCTAAAATACTAACATTTCAACCAGCGATTATTTTATATATATATATATATATATATATATATATATATATATATATATATATATATATGTATATATATATATATATGGCGCGATGTACATCATGCATGTCCTACGTTAACATATTAACCTGCGAAAAAAATATATATAGCATTAATAAAAAGCCTCCACATTCAACGCGAACATATTAAGCCGTTAAAAAATGGATGACATTAATTGCACACTGCGCCATCAGAAACACAACGCTAACGTATTAACTTGCCAAAAAATATATATGGTATTAATTGCGCCGTCAAAATAGCTCGCGAAAAATTTACACCGTAAAAAAAAGAGTAGTTGGAAGAATTTAGGTATGAAAATAAACATAATGAAGAGACAAGTGATAAAAATGTTGTAAACACAAAGATGTAAATAATGAATGTGTACTAAGAGATAATTAAATAATATTTAATTTATTAGCAACTATGAGGGAGTGTTGCCATTCCCAGGTCGGGTTTTTATTGTGACAGAAGGGGAAAAATTATATGTGATATTAATAACTATTGTTTTTATTCTGCTTCTCAATCTTTCTATTTCTTCTTATGTTAGTTGGTTGGATTTGTAAAGAACCTGCTTAGTATGGGTCAACAAGGCTACTGCAGTCTTCCTTCTTTATATATTATATATATATATATATATATATATATATATATATATATATATATATATATATATATATATATATATATATATATTGGTGTTGTGGGGAGAGTAGAAGTTGAGAAGATCCTGCTGGTTGGTCGGTTTTCAGTAGACTTTAAAACGAAGCTTTAACGGCATAGCTATATCTCTTGCTAGGAAATTTCTTCAACGTTGTCCTAAACAACAACAAACCTATTGGCCTATGCCGGTCTAGCAGATGGATGCCAACCAGGAGGAAGCAAGCAGCCAGGGAAATGGCACGGCTGGCAATACTAGGAGAGGCAAGTGTCGGTCATGCTTACAGCTTCGTTGTCTCAACTCTAATGGTTTCCTCCACAAACACGTTAGTTGCCCTGGTTCAGGATTTCCTCCTGTGGAAAGTGATGATCCAGAGCCACTTCAGGCACCTGAATCCACTCAAACAGATCTCATCTCATCAGACAACATCTTGGAAGCAATTAAAGCAACAGGTACCAGGACACTCACACATATTCCCAAAGCAGCCCGTCCACACGCAGCTGGGAAACTTACAGACCTCCTGAAAAAAGTAAACGATGGTTCCACTATCTTAAAAGCTCCACCAACCATCAAGGCATGGCACAACTTGCTACTTTTTGGCAATGTCTGCTTAGCTGTGCCGGAAAGAAGTGGAAAGAGGCTAGCCTCAATGATAATTAAATCCTTAAGAGATTTTCCTAGAGCTGATAACCTCATTCGCCTTCCCCATCAACACAAAAAAGGGAGAGGCAGAATCCCCACTCACTCCACTGACAGTGAAAAAGTCAGAGTCCAGGTGAGCAAGAAAATTGAAGAGGGCAACACAGTGGGGGCAATCAGAATTATTACCAGTGAAAATACAGTTGCTACCAGGGATGCTGACACGGCTGAAGCACTTAGAGGAAAGCACCCTGCCAGGGAAACCAGTGGGACCAACAGTTCCAACACCTCTGTCCCCACTATGGAACCATTGATTGTGGAAGACTCAGACATTTACAAAGCAATAATGTCGTTCCCATCTGGCTCTGCTGGGGTTTACACTGGAATAAGGCCACGGCATTTAAAGGAAATGGTTAATCCAGTTATTGGGGAAATTGCAGCGACACTGCTTTCAGAGTTCACAAGGTTCGTCAACAATTCCTTGCTGGTCTGATTCCTGATGAAATTAGACCTTTCTTTTTTGGTGCAACACTTTGTGCATTTAAAAAGAAGGATGGAGGAATTCGGCCAATTGCAGTAGGCAACACGTTACGCCGCCTCGTATCCAAAGCTGCTGTCCGACGTATTCGTGCACAGGCAGCCATGATGCTTCAACCAAACCAGCTTGGCTTTGGGGTCTCTCAAGGAAGTGAAGCAGCGGTTCATGCAACAAGGGCGTATATCGACAACCTGCCTGAGGACAATGCAGTGGTAAAATTAGATTTCAAGAATGCGTTCAATCTTCTGAAAAGAGACGTGGTATTAGCAGCAGTACAAGAACATTTCCCTGGTCTCTTCCCTTTTGTTTCAGCTGGGTATAGCAAGGAATCAATGCTTCTCTTTGGAGAGCATGAAATCACATCATCGGAGGGTGTCCAACAAGGAGATCCTCTTGCACCATTTCTCTTCTGTATAGCAGTTAGGGAAATCACAGTCAGACTGACCAGGGAGCTAAACATCTGGTTCCTAGATGATGGCACACTAGCAGGTACAAAGGAGTCCCTCCTACATGACCTTACACAGGTAATGACACGGGGACAGGAAATGGGTCTCATCCTGAATCATCCAAATGTGAAATCATCTCAGTCAGCCAACAAGTGATAAATGCAGTGAGATCAAAACTACCAGGAGCAGCAGTCATTGCCCCCACAAATAGTGTCTTGCTAGGAGCACCTCTGGGAAGCAATGCCATTGACACAATTCTCATGAAGAAATTGGAAGAGTTAAGGAGAATGGAACAACGAATAGGCAATCTGGACACCCACGATGCCTTGTACCTTCTCACAAAGTGCTTGAGTCTGCCCAGGTTGACATATTTCCTAAGATGTGCACCTTCATATGATAACCCTATACTGCACGAATATGATAGTATTCTGAGGCAGATTTTTACGAAAGTACTTAACCTTACTCTAGAAGACGGGCAGTGGAACCAAGCTACACTTCCAGTCAGACTAGGAGGCATTGGTGTCCGCAAGTCATCACAGATTGCGTTACCTGCTTTTCTGTCCTCATGTATTGCATCCAGAGAGCTTGTAGCAGCGATTCTCCCTGAACATCTTAGGGACAAGATTGGAGTCCAGGACCAAAAATTCATTGACGGAGCAATGATCTGGGATAATCTAACGGACTCTGAAACCAGACCTGCTCCCCCCAACAACTACAAACAATCGCACTGGGATGGTCCAATAGTGGAAAATATAGCCTCAACAATGCTTCAGAGTGTGTCAGGGAAGGATAGAGCCCGCCTCCTGGCAGTGAGAGCCCCTCATGCTGGGGACTTTCTGTTGGCTGTTCCCAACTCCAGCCTTGGCACACGCCTCGACCCATAGACCATCCGCATCGGTGTTGCCCTTCGACTTGCCGCCCCTATTCTCGCCGAACACAGGTGTATTTGTGGCAGTGAAGCAGCAGACCGATTCGGGTACCATGGTCTTGTGTGCCGTAAATCCGAGGGAAAGATTGCAAGACATGAGGAGGTTAATAACATTATCAAGAGGAGCCTCACAACAGCTGGATGCCCAGCAGTAAGGGAGCCACCCCAACTATGCAGATCTGATGGCAGCCAGAAGCGTCCAGATGGTATCACTCTTCAAGCCTGGACAGATGGGAAGCAGGTGGTGTGGGACTATACATGTGCATCTACCTTGGCTGATACCTATCTCCAATACACCAAGGAGGAAGGAGGGGCAGCTGCGAGCTTCAGGGAGTCCCAAAAGTCTAGAAAATATGGAGAACTTGCCCATCATTATATGTTTGTTCCCATAGGCTCAGAGACCCTTGGCTCATGGGGAAAGAGTGCATCTAAATTCCTTAAGGAGCTGGGAAAAAGACTCATCAGGGTAACTAGGGATCCCAGGGCAGCTAGTTTTCTGTTCCAGCGGCACAGTGCGGCTGTTCAAAGGGGTAATGCCTGCTGTATTTTGGTCACACGCCCCAGCTCTGAGGAGCTGGATGAGATTTTCGCCTTATAATCGGTGATACACACGTAACAACATGTACCTTATATGCCACCTTTATATTAACAATGTATCTCTTAATCTTCTGTATATATATATATATATATATATATATATATATATATATATATATATATATATATATATATATATATATATATATATATATAATTCCAAAACTCGCAAAAAAATAAATTTCAAAATACCCTCCGGAGAGGGAAAATAGTTGGCAAAGCTTTTCGAAATTGCTGGGGATTCATCAGGCCAAAATAATAGAAAAAAAAAACAGGAAAAAATGTAAGGGTCTTAGTTGCAAACAAGAGGTGTGGACGTCATGGACAACTGACGCCATATACATACATACATACACACGCGCACACCACATACATACATACACACGCACACACCACATACATACACACGCACACACCACATACATACATACACACGCACACACCACATACATACATACACACGCACACACCACATACATACATACACACGCACACACCACATACATACACACGCACACACCACATACATACATACACACGCACACACCACATACATACACACGCACACACCACATACATACATACATACACACGCACACACCACATACATACACACGCACACACCACATACATACACACGCACACACCACATACATACATACATACACACGCACACACCACATACATACATACACACGCACACACCACATACATACACACGCACACACCACATACATACACACGCACACACCACATACATACATACATACACACGCACACACCACATACATACATACATACACACGCACACACCACATACATACATACATACACACGCACACACCACATACATACATACATACACACGCACACACCACATACATACATACATACACACGCACACACCACATACACACGCACACACCACATACATACATACATACACACGCACACACCACATACATACATACACACGCACACACCACATACATACACACGCACACACCACATACATACATACACACGCACACACCACATACATACATACACACGCACACACCACATACATACATACACACGCACACACCACATACATACATACATACACACGCACACACCACATACATACATACATACACACGCACACACCACATACATACATACATACACACGCACACACCACATACATACATACATACACACGCACACACCACATACATACATACATACACACGCACACACCACATACATACATACATACACACGCACACACCACATACATACATACATACACACGCACACACCACATACATACATACATACATACATACACACGCACACACCACATACATACATACATACACACGCACACACACATACATACATACACACGCATACACCACATACATACATACATACATACACACGCACACACCACATACATACATACACACGCACACACCACATACATACATACATACACACGCACACACCACATACATACATACACACGCACGCACCACATACATACATACACACGCACACACCACATACATACATACACACGCACACACCACATACATACATACACACGCACACCACATACATACATACACACGCACACACCACATACATACATACACACGCACACACCACATACATACATACACACGCACACACCACATACATACATACACACGCACACACCACATACATACATACACACGCACACACCACATACATACATACACACGCACACACCACATACATACATACACACGCACACACCACATACATACATACACACGCACACACCACATACATACACACGCACGCACCACATACATACATACACACGCACACACATTTTCAAGATCACATCGACCGTAAAAGTAACTTTATCCAAATTCAGAGTGAAGACAGTAGCTGAGGATAGACCTGCATACAACACCAGTAATATCCTCACAACTAAGTGTACTTGTCTGGGTTAGGATAACATAAGAAGGAGCACTGCGGCAGGCCTACTGGCCCATGCTAGGTAGGTCCAAGTCATCTACTGGCTGGCCTAGGCCAGTTCGTTAAAAAACTCCCTCGGAAAAAGTCCACTAAGTTTACATAGGCAGATGTACACAAGTTACATAAATGATCATACACAGCAACATATGTGTAGATTAACTAGGATAAAAAGTCTAGTCCAGTGCTAGTAATGCTTGTTATTACTATTTCTATTATTTCTGCTACTGCTATTGTTTTTACTAATACTACTAGTAATAAAAATTGTAATTTTATTAGTATAGGAGGAGAAAAGTATAATCTTTCTTGAGCTTCTCTCTTCTCTCATTTTCTCTCCCACTAACTCCATTATTTTCTTTCCGTCCCTCGTTGCAACACTCTCCCTCATACTCTTCTCCCCTCATTTTCTATTCTATATTCATTTCCTCTCTCTCATACTCTCTCTCTTCTACTCTCCTTCCCTCTCTCTTCTACTCTCCCTCCCACACCCAGTACCACACACCTTCCTCCCACACCCAGTACCACACACCTTCCTCCCACACCCAGTACCACACACCTTCCTCCCACACCCAGTACCACACACCGTCCTCCCACACCCAGTACCACACACCGTCCTCCCACACCCAGTACCACACACCTTCCTCCCACACCCAGTACCACACACCTTCCTCCCACACCCAGTACCACACACCGACCTCCCACACCCAGTACCACACACCTTCCTCCCACACCCAGTACCAAACATCTCCACACACACCCCTCCCACACCCAGTACCACACACCGTCCTCCCACACCCAGTACCACACACCGTCCTCCCACACCCAGTACCACACACCTTCCTCCAACACCCAACACCCCACACCAACCTCCCACACCCAGTACTACACACATCCCTCCCACACCCAGTACCACACACCACCCTCCCACACCCAGTAACCCACACCACCCTCCCACACCCAGTACACCACACCACCCTCCCACACCCAGTACTACACACATCCCTCCCACACACAGTAGCACACACCTCCCTCCCACACCCAGTACCACACACCTTCCTGCCACACCCAGTACCAGACACCTTCCTCCCACACCCAGTACCTGACACCTTCCTCCCACACCCAGTACCACACACCTTCCTCCCACACCCAGTACCACACACCTTCCTCCCACACCCAGTACCACACACCTTCCTCCCACACCTAGTACCACACACCTTCCCCCCACACCCAGTACCACACACCTTCCTCCCACACCCAGTACCACACACCTTCCTCCCACACCCAGTACCACACACCTTCCTCCCACACCCAGTACCACACACCTTCCTCCCACACCCAGTACCACACACCTTCCTCCCACACCCAGTACCACACACCTCCCTCCCACACCCAGTATCATTGTGTGTCTTGCAACCCTCGACTTTAATAGACTGTACAAGACGTATTTATAAAAGCTTATGTGTCTCAGGAATTGCAGAGAGAGTGAGGGAGACCTGGTAGTGCTCCCGCTGTCACCAGAGGGGTACACCACTATCAACTACCTGTCAGATACAGGTACAATTACTGCCACAAAAGGAGACATTAAGAAGATCACTGTCACAAAAAAGGGAACTTGATAGATAGGATTACCATTTCTTTAGAGATTTATTCTCGGAACAAATCAGCAGAATCTCAGAACTGGTGAGCACACATGTCACCCACCCAACTTCTCCTATCTTGGCTCTGCAGGTGGTTTTGTGCCTTATACAAGACCACAGAGCAACGACCCAGCGACTGCCCTTACACACCCACCAACTCAAGCTGAACATAATCATGAGGAGCCAGTCTATCAGCATCCTGTCGGCCAACATTAGAGGTTTCATTACTAATGTTGGAGAGCTCATACAGTTTCGTGAACACTTGACGTCCCTACATGATTGCTGTTGTCGAGACTTTATGGACAAAAATTTTTGCAAGAATTTCTGGCTACACCTCATGGATGAGAAGAGACAGGCAAGGAGAAAGAGGATGCGTTGCTGTTTGCATTTCAAAAAAGTGTACGTGCCCAGCCCATTGATGTTGCCATCCCTAATCACCTGGAAATGATGTTCTTCAAGCTATGTATAAACAACAAGCAGACCTCCATCAATTTCCTGATGGAAAATGTAGACTACCTTTCGCTTCAACATAAATGTCAACATATAACTGTTGGTGACCTCAACCAACATCTGATACAGAGGGATTCTGATGACTTTCTTGCAGTGTTTGACATGAGAAACTTTGTTGATTTCCCTACTCACATCTCTGGCTCCTCCCTCGACCCAACAGCGAGTGATCCTTCTGAAGGCATAGTCGCTTGCCAACCCCTTGGATATGTTTGATCATCTCATCACAAGGCTGTCTTTGCGACACTGAAGATTCCAATAGAACGAGGTGAAGAACCTACATTCACAGCCTGACTGTGGGAATGACGAAACTGGCTGGTCCTTTGCTCTGAGCCCGCAGCATCCGTTTGGAACTCTCTTCTCGAAGATAATGTTGATAACCAAGTGAATGCCTTCACTGAGCACATCCTTAATTTCTAACAAAAAATACATCCCTCATCGGTAATATATGACGAAGGCTTCAGATCAGCCTTAATTTGGCTTTTATTGTCGAGAGGCTGCTACTGCTAAGTACAAGGCTTGGAGAAGGTATAAGAGGCATCCCACTGTCTATAACACGAACCTGCAAAGGCAAGCTTGTTGGCAAATGGAAGAATTCCAAAACTGGGCCACCTCTAGATGGGAGCTGACATAAAAAGAAAGGTGTCGTCAGGTAGAGTGGGCTCCAAAACCCGTGGTTCTTGGTCAAAGACCGATAAGGATTTTCACCTAAATCGGAAGGATGGGACCGTCTCTATTAGCAGTCAATTTGCTGCCAAGATGAAAGTTCCTGATCCAGCAAGGAAAGCTCCTTTGCTAGCCGCAAGAACTGTGTCATTTTGCCCATGGTGACAATAAGGCAAGATGAAGTGTATTTTCTTCTTAAATCTCTGGACCAAGAACATGCTGTGGGCCCAGATAACGTGAGCCCGACACTGCATCTATCAGCACTGCCTAGCCCAGTGTAAATGGCTTTCTCTGTGAAAAAAGGCAAATGTAGTCCCTGTTCACAAAAAGAGAGCAAATCAGCAACTACAGACCAGTGTCACTACTATCAGTCACTGGCAAGATTCTTGAGACAATAATCTTATGGTAGTCGAAACGACTACCACTCGCTTTTTTGTGACCGTCAATATGGCTTCAGAAAAGGTCACTGCTGCTGATGAGCTGTTACACCTCTCCACTTTGTGGCACCAATCACTGGATGAATGCAAGGTTAATTGTGTAGTAGCACTGGACACTGCTAGTGCTTTCGACCGAGTATGGCACCCAGGGCCTCTTGGAAAAACTGCAAGAACTGGGAACTGCAGGCTCTGCACTATGTCTCCTCAGTGATTACCTTCACAGTAAATCTCTAACGTAGTTCTCAATGGGACAGAGTCAACAAGATGCTCTATATATAGGTGTAAGTGTTCCAAAGGGAAATGTGCTTGGGCCATTGTTATGGAATGTTTACTTCAATGACCTTCAACTCATTACAGAATCCCATGCATATGCATACGATTGTACACTGACACTGACTTATCCAAGAAAGGAAATGCCAACTGCTCCAATTACGTCAATCACTAACCGAAACAATTCGTGGCCATCTTGACAAGCACAGATTGATTAATGAATCTCAACACGGTTTTACAAAGGGGCGTTCCTGTCTTACGAATTTACTAACTTTTTTCACTAAGGTGTTTGAGGAGGTAGATCATGGTAATGAATATGATATTGTGTACATGGACTTCAGTAAGGCTTTCGATAGAGTTCCACACCAGAGGTTGTTGAGGAAACTTAAGGCACACGGAATAGGAGGAGAAATTTTTTCCTGGGTAGAGGCATGGCTGACAAATAGACAGCAGAGAGTTTGCATAAATGGGGAGAAATCAGAATGGGGGCACGTTACAAGCTGTGTTCCTCAGGGGTCAGTGTTGGGCCCGTTGTTGTTCACAATTTACATAAACGACATAGATGAGGGAGTAAATAGCGGCATAAGCAAATTTGCTGATGACACCAAAATAGGCCGTCCAATTCATTCTAATGAGGACACTAGAGCACTCCAGGATGATTTGAATAGACTGATGCAATGGTCGGAGAAGTGGCAGATGCAGTCTAATATTGACAAATGCAAAGTTCTAAATGTTGGACAGGTAAATAACCATGCCACATATAAACTAAATAATGTAGATCTTAATACTACTGATTGCGAAAAGGATTTAGGAGTTCTGGTTAGCAGTAATCTAAAACCAAGACAACAGTGCATTAGTGTTCGCAATAAAGCTAACAGAATTCTTGGCTTCATATCTAGAAGTATAAATAATAGAAGTCCTCAGGTTGTTCTTCAACTCTATATATCCTTGGTTAGGCCTCATTTAGACTATGCTGCTCAGTTCTGGTCACCGTATTACAGAATGGATATAAATGCTCTGGAAAACGTACAGAGGAGGATGACAAAGATGATCCCATGTATCAGAAATCTTCCCTATGATGACAGACTGAGGGCCCTGAATCTGCACTCTCTCGAAAGGCGAAGAATTAGGGGGGATATGATCGAGGTGTATAAATGGAAAACAGGAATAAATAAAGGGGATGTAAATAGCGTGCTGAAAATTTCCAGCCAAGACAGGACTCGCAGCAATGGTTTCAAGTTGGAAAAATTCAGATTCAGGAAGGATATAGGAAAGCACTGGTTTGGTAATAGAGTTGTGGATGAGTGGAACAAACTCCCGAGTACAGTTATTCAGGCTAAAACGTTGTGTAGTTTTAAAAATAGGTTAGATAAATACATGAGTGGGTGTGGGTGGGTGTGAGTAGGACCTGACTAGCTTGTGCATCTGGGTCTGGTGCAGTGCTCCATCCTTGAGTGGAGATGGTCAGACTGGGTGGGTCATTGGGCTAATCTGGGGGGGGGTCATTGGTCTAATCGGGGGGGGGGGACATGGACCTGCTCCGCATGGGTCAGTAGGCCTGTTGCAGTGTTCCTTCTTTCTTATGTTCTTATTCTTACAGCTATATCAGCCTGAAGAAAACGATGGCAGGTCACACTTGCTCCTGAGAAAACATAAATGATCTCCAGGCACCATGATGGTAATGCTGGGGCAATGGTAAGAATAAATGGGAGAGTACTAGTATCTGGGGACAAAGTTGATATCCTTGGAGTGAAATTTGACTCCAAACTTACTATGAAGAACCACGTTGCAAATCTTGCAAATAAAATTCGGCTAGGAAGCTTACAGCACTTAAATGTATCTCGCATCTGCTCAACAGTAGAGGTTGCAAGATTCTGTACGAGGCACAAGTACACTCACACCTTGAGTATGCTCCAGTCTGCTGGACTGCCTGCCACTCACCACTTAAGTTTAGCTATGGTGAAGTTGGGGTGGGTTGTTTTATTTTTTTTGTGTGCATTATGTTGGACTAAGTTAGATTAGGTTAGGTTAAGTTAGGTAAAGTTAGATTACCTAAACTCATAAAAAGTGTATCTACAGTCACGCAAAGAAAAATATCGACAGCGATACGTTCTCTTCTGAGAATCATCAGAAGACGTTCAAATCTGCACGTGTTGCACCAACATATTCTGGTCACTTGATACTTATAACTGGTCATCAAACTCCTATATTATTATAATCATAACTAAGCGCTAAACCCACAAGGGTCACAGCTCACACTCGTATAACATGGACAGCTGACCTCACATAAGATAACGGTAATATAAGATGGTCAAGAAATCCTACGTGGGATAAAAAGTCCTTGATCAGAATGTGCAAGTTCTTGATTAGGATGAATCCTTCTGTACGATGCGAAGTCCTTGAGCAGGATGGGATGTCCGTGTATAGGATGGAAAGTACTTGCGTAGGATGGAAATTCCTTGTGTAGTTTGGAAAGTCTTTGCGTAGGATGGAAATTCCTTGTGTAGTTTGGAAAGTCTTTGTGTAGGTTGGAAAGTCTTTGTGTAGGTTGGAAAGTCTTTGTGTAGGTTGGAAAGTCTTTGTGTAGGTTGGAAAGTCTTTGTGTAGGTTGGAAAGTCTTTGTGTAGGTTGGAAAGTCTTTGTGTAGGTTGGAAAGTCTTTGTGTAGGTTGGAAAGTCTTTGTGTAGGTTGGAAAGTCTTTGTGTAGGTTGGAAACTCTTTGTGTAGGTTGGAAACTCTTTGTGTAGGTTGGAAACTCTTTGTGTAGGTTGGAAACTCTTTGTGTAGGTTGGAAACTCTTTGTGTAGGTTGGAAACTCTTTGTGTAGGTTGGAAAGTCTTTGTGTAGGTTGGAAACTCTTTGTGTAGGTTGGAAAGTCTTTGTGTAGGTTGGAAACTCTTTGTGTAGGTTGGAAACTCTTTGTGTAGGTTGGAAACTCTTTGTGTAGGTTGGAAACTCTTTGTGTAGGTTGGAAACTCTTTGTGTAGGTTGGAAACTCTTTGTGTAGGTTGGAAAGTCTTTGTGTAGGTTGGAAAGTCTTTGTGTAAGATGGTAAAAAGATGTGCTTACGTAATATTGGGAGCGAGTGTTAAGTATGGTCTCGCTGCCAGGCTTAACTACATCAACTGCCAATTAAGATATTCGAGCGAGTGGCTTGTTACATTAACTTCTCAACAAGGAGACGGCGGAAGAAAACATAAATAACAGTAGAAGAGGAAGAAATGAAAGAAAGAAAAGAGTAATTCAGAGAGATTTTAGAGATGTGTATTTAAATGACAGAGTGGGATCCCATCCCCCAGAGTGAGATTCCATCCCCCACAGTAGGATTCCATCCCCCACAGCGGGGTTCCATCCCTCACAGTGGGGTTCCATCCCCCACAGTGGGGTTCCATCCCCCACAGTGGGGTTCCATCCCTCACAGTGGGGTTCCATCCTCCACACTGGAGTTCTATTCCCCAAATGAGGCTTCATTAAACACTTCAGTGCATGATAGTCTCCCAGTGTGGGTGAGAAAAACACATTCAATGCTGAAGTCGTCTGAATTATCACTTGTTGGCTTACGTTACTGTCTTCCCGACAGGACAAAGAAAAATGTGAAGGAAAGAGAGAGAGAGAGAGAGAGAGAGAGAGAGAGAGAGAGAGAGAGAGAGAGAGAGAGAGAGAGAGAGAGAGAGAGAGAGAGAGAGAGAGAGAGAGACAGAGACAGAGACAGAGAGAGACAAACAGAGACAGAGAGAGAGAACACTTTGTTACCAAAATGCAAGTTCCTGATCCAGCAAGGGACCCTCCTTAGCTAGCTGCAAGAACTGTGTCAAAACTGCCATAACATTGTATCAATCGCATCTGCTAGAAAAATAACAGGATGGATAATGAGAACCTTCAAAACTAGGGATGCCAAGCCCATGATGACACTCTTCAGGTCACTTGTTCTATCTATGCTGGAATATTGCTGCACACTAACAGCACCTTTCAAGGCAGGTGAAATTGCTGACCTAGAAAATGTACAGAGAACCTTCACGGCGCGCATAACGGAGATAAACCACCTCAATTACTGGGAGCGCTTGAAGATCCTGAACCTGTACTCCCTGGAACGCAGGCGGGAGAGATACATGATTATATACACCTGGAAAATTCTAGAGGGACTAGTACCGAACTTGCACACGAAAATCACTCACAACGAAAGCAAAAGACTCGGCAGACGATGCAACATCCCCCCAATGAAAAGCAGTGGTGTCACTAGCACGTTAAGAGACAATACAATAAGTGTCAGGGGCCCGAGACTGTTCAACTGCCTCCCAGCATACTTAAGGGGGATTACCAATAGACCCCTGGCAGTCTTCAAGCAGGCACTGGACAAGCACCTAAAGTCGGTACCTGACCAGCCGGGCTGTGGCTCGTACGTTGGATTGCGTGCAGCCAGCAGTAACAGCCTGGTTGATCAGGCTCTGATTCACCAGGAGGCCTGGTCACAGACAGGGCCGCGGGGGCGTTGACCCCTGGAGCTCTCTCCAGGTAAACTCCAGGTGACAATAAGGCAGGAAGAGGTGCATTTCCTTCTTAAATCGCTTGACCGAGAAAGGCTGTGGGCCCAGACAAGTTGAGCCCAAGATTGCTGAGATGTGCAGACCAGCTAGCAGTACCTCTAACTCGCATCTTTCAGCAATGCCTAGTACAGTGTAAATGGCCTTCTCTGTGGAAAGAGGCAAATGTAGTCCTTGTTCACAAATAGAAGAGCAGAGCAGAAATCAGCAACTACAGACCAGTGTCACTGCTGTCAATCACTGGCGAGATCCTTGAGACAATAATCTCTAAACAAATGAAAGAGTTTTTTTGACTACCACTCACTACTTTGTGACCGTCAATATGGCTTCAGGAAAGGTTACTCTGCTGCTGATCTGTTGTTAAACCTCTCAACTAAGTGGCACCAGTCACTGGATGAATCCAAAGTCAGTTGAGTGGTAGCACTGGACATTGCTGGCGCTTTCGACCGGGTGTGGCACCAGGGCCTCTTAGCAAAACTTCAAGCACTGGGAAATGCAGGCTCTACGCTATGTCTCCTCAGTGATTACCTTCATGGAAGATCTCTAAGTGTAGTTCTCAATGGAACGGAATCAGCAAGACATCCTATTGGGGCAAGTGTTCCACAAGGAAGTGTGCTGGGACCATTGTTATGGAATGTCTGCTTCAGTGATCTTCATCTCATCCCAGAATCACATGCATATGCAGACGACTGTACTCTGACATTTATTTATCCAAGAGAAGAAATGCCAGCTACTCTAAGCTATATCAATCACCAGCTAAGGGCTATATCAGCTTGGGGAAATAGACGGCAAGTAACATTTGCACCTGAGAAAACACAAATGATGATGGTCTCTAGGCACCATAATGGTAATGCCGGTGCAGTAGTAAGGGTGAATGGGAGGGTGTTAGCACCTGGGGAAGAAGTTGATATCCTTGGGGTGAAATTTAACTCCAAACTGACCATGAAGAACCACGTGGTAAATCTTGCAAACAAGGCATCCAGAAATCTTACAGCACTTCGCCGTATCTCGCATCTGCTTGACAGTAGGGATTGCAAGTTTCTGTACGAGGCACAAGTACGCTCACACCTTGAGTATGCTCCGCTTTCTTAGTTTGCCTGCCGCCCCCCCCCCTCTCATCTGCGACTGCTTGACAGAGTAGAGAACAGAGCAAGACGTCTCATCTCTCGCCTGGACCTATCCTGGATAGATTTGTCATTTCAGCAGAGCGTTCAATACAGGAGGGATGTGGGTGGCCTTACTGTTATGTACAAAGCCAATATTGTCAAAGTACTACACTTGTATCCACTTCGAGGACAGCATGAAGCAAGCTTTTATACCACAAGACGGGCAGAAAGCAGCAACTTCACTCTGGTTGTACCCTTCTCCAGAACATCACTTCATCTGAGATCATTTATCCCTAGGATGACTCGAGTATGGAACACATTCGTTCAGGATTATGATGTCAACGAGATAAAGTCAGTTGATCAAATGAAAATGCTGGCTCACAGATGGCTCCAACTTCATCCTGATCCCTACTTGTATGTCTCATAACAATAAAAATACTTTCAAATTAGCTGATGTAGGTAACAGCTCTTAGCTTGCCAATAAAGTTAGGAATCCTTAACCTGAAAAAAGCTTGTCAATAAAGCTAGGGATCCTTAACCTGTAAAAAGCTTGTCAATAAAGCTAGGGATCCTTAACCTGTAAAAAGCTTGTCAATAAAGCTAGGGATCCTTAACCTGTAAAAAGCTTGTCAATAAAGCTAGGGATCCTTAACCTTGTCAAGCCTTGTGTAAAAAAAAAAGAGAGAGAGAAGAGAAGAAGGGATAAGAGGAAGAGATGAGGGAGCGATAAGAGTGAGGGAGGAGGTGGGTGACCTGGCCTCCAGCTTGCATACCTGCACATAACTGGTCCCTCCCCGTGCAACCTTGTGCTTGCAGCCACCTACTTGCATTCCTGCATGCTTGAATCTCCCTCCCTCCCCCCTCCCTGGATCTTAGTGTATAAATCTCGAACCGACTCCCTGCATCCCCTCCCTGGATCTGAGAGTATATACCTCCTCCATCGACCTTACTCCCTGCACCTTCTCCCTAGATCTCACCTCTAAAATTCCTAAGTTAGTTGAACGACTTAATATTCAGGGAGACTTGAGCAAGCTGTCTTAGTGGTCAGAATAGTGTTAAATGAATTTTAATGTTGATAAATGCAAGTAAAGTATTTTTTATATAATAATTAGAGAGCATAATGTCATAGAAGCTAACTCACAGAAACACATGAAGATCTTGGAACAATGGTAAATATAACCTGAACTTTATTAAGCAGTTTTGTTGAGAGCAGCAAAGTTAGCACAATGTTTGGCTTTATAGCAAGACATTTTGAGTAAAAATCTCAAAAAGAATATTAGCGCTGTACAATGCACTTGTCAGGCCGCCATCTTGAATATGGCATCCAGCCCTGGTTCCATAATTGCATAAAAAGACGACGATAAACTTGAGAGAATGCAAAGAATAGCAATAAAGTTTGTACCATAATTAAGGAGAGAGTCTCGGGAAGAGGCTACGAGGTGCTTCATGCAAACCATCAAGATACTAAACAAATATACATTTTTGAAGGGGTGGACTGGTAAGCCAGGGGAAGGCCTCGGTCACAAGACCACAAGCTCCAGCGGAGGGTTATCATATGACTAAGACCCGCCTCAGAAAACAATGATCCTGTTTCCTGAAGAATCTTACCTAACCAAGCTAAACAAACTCGACAAACTCAAGCATAAAAATCTTTTTGACTTGCATTGTGATACGATGACACAAACCACTGACATGAAACTTTGTTCCAAATTGTTTAACATAAATGTAGTAAGGTGTTGCCTACAGAGTTGTGCACACCGGGATAACCTCCCATCTAAAGAACAAAACCGATTTACTCCTTTAAAAATTATTTGGACAGACACTTAGCAAATATAATATTCTAGTGATAATTCACTCAGGAGGAAGTTACGGAACTATACATGTCTCGTAGGCCACTCGTCATTTGTAACACATTATTCAGAAGGAGAATTGTTGCTATACACTTGCAGTAGAGTAGCAGGAACAGCTGCAATAATAGTAGTATCGCAGTTGAGGTAAATACAACCCATGCCTTTCATCTAGCTCCATTTTTTACTATAAACATCAATGCCAGCTGTCTATGATACGGCTTATACTTTTCCTTGTGCAGACAGCCTGGCTGTGACTGCAGGCACATCCCCTGACTTTTTCCAGTCGAATACAAAGGTTACTAAATATAGAGACAGCAGCAGCTGCAGAGATGAAAGTACATATTACGTACTCTCTCGTTTCTCTCTACCCGCTCTCTTATATTTAACTGCTCGTTTTACACAGAGCTGATGCATGTTCCTCATCTACATATCCCATCCACTGGACCAGTCATGTCACAGTCACTGTCACTCTCCTCACTCACCAGCGACACTGGACCAGTCATGTCACCGTCACTGTCACTCTCCTCACTCACCAGCGACACTAGACCAGTCATGTCACAGTCACTGTCACTCTCGTCACTCACCAGCGACACTAGACCAGTCATGTCACAGTCACTGTCACTCTCCTCACTCACCAGCGACACTAGACCAGTCATGTCACAGTCACTGTCACTCTCCTCACTCACCAGCGACACTAGACCAGTCATGTCACAGTCACTGTCACTCTCGTCACTCACCAGCGACACTAGACCAGTCATGTCACAGTCACTGTCACTCTCCTCACTCACCAGCGACACTAGACCAGTCATGTCACAGTCACTGTCACTCTCCTCACTCACCAGCGACACTAGACCAGTCATGTCACAGTCACTGTCACTCTCCTCACTCACCAGCGACACTAGACCAGTCATGTCACAGTCACTGTCACTCTCCTCACTCACCAGCGACACTAGACCAGTCATGTCACAGTCACTGTCACTCTCCTCACTCACCAGCGACACTAGACCAGTCATGTCACAGTCACTGTCACTCTCCTCACTCACCAGCGACACTAGACCAGTCATGTCACAGTCACTGTCACTCTCCTCACTCACCAGCGACACTAGACCAGTCATGTCACAGTCACTGTCACTCTCCTCACTCACCAGCGACACTAGACCAGTCATGTCACAGTCACTGTCACTCTCCTCACTCACCAGCGACACTAGACCAGTCATGTCACAGTCACTGTCACTCTCCTCACTCACCAGCGACACTAGACCAGTCATGTCACAGTCACTGTCACTCTCCTCACTCACCAGCGACACTAGACCAGTCATGTCACAGTCACTGTCACTCTCCTCGCTCACCAGCGACACTAGACCAGTCATGTCACAGTCACTGTCACTCTTCTCACTCACCAGCGACACTAGACCAGTCATGTCACAGTCACTGTCACTCTCCTCACTCACCAGCGACACTAGACCAGTCATGTCACAGTCACTGTCACTCTCCTCACTCACTAGCGACACTAGACCAGTCATGTCACAGTCACTGTCACTCTCCTCACTCACCAGCGACACTAGACCAGTCATGTCACCGTCACTGTCACTCTCCTCACTCACCAGCGACACTAGACCAGTCATGTCACAGTCACTGTCACTCTCCTCACTCACCAGCGACACTAGACAAGTCATGTCACAGTCACTGTCACTCTCCTCACTCACTAGCGACACAAGAACAGTCATGCCACAGTCACTGTCACTCTCCTCACTCACCAGCGACATTAGAACAGTCATGTCACCGCCACCACTGTCACCCTCCTCACTCACCAGCGACACTAGACCAGTCATGTCACAGTCACTGTCACTCTCCTCACTCACCAGCGACACTAGACCAGTCATGTCATAGTCACTGTCACTCTCCTCACTCACCAGCGACATTAGAACAGTCATGTCACCGCCACCACTGTCACCCTCCTCACTCACCAGCGACACTAGACCAGTCATGTCACAGTCACTGTCACTCTCCTCAATCACCAGCTACACTAGACCAGTCATGTCACAGTCACTGTCACTCTCCTCACTCACCAGCGCCACTAGACCAGTCATGTCACAGTCACCGTCACTCTCCTCAATCACCAGCTACACTAGACCAGTCATGTCACAGTCACTGTCACTCTCCTCACTCACCAGCGACACTAGACCAGTCATGTCACAGTCACTCTCCTCACTCACCAGCGACAAAAGACCAGTCATGTCACAGTCACTGTCACTCTCCTCACTCACCAGCGACACTAGACCAGTCATGTCACAGTCACTGTCACTCTCCTCACTCACCAGCGACACTAGACCAGTCATGTCACAGTCACTGTCACTCTCCTCACTCACCAGCGACACTAGACCAGTCATGTCACAGTCACTGTCACTCTCCTCACTCACTAGCGACACTAGACCAGTCATGTCACAGTCACTGTCACTCTCCTCACTCACCAGTGACACTAGACCAGTCATGTCACAGTCACTGTCACTCTCCTCACTCACTAGCGACACTAGACCAGTCATGTCACAGTCACTGTCACTCTCCTCACTCACCAGAGACACTAGACCAGTCATGTCACAGTCACTGTCACTCTACTCACTCACCAGCGACACTAGACCAGTCATGTCACAGTCACTGTCACTCTCCTCACTCACCAGCGACACTAGAAGAGTCATGTCACCGTCACTGTCACTCTCCTCACTCACCAGCGACACTAGACCAGTCATGTCACAGTCACTGTCACTCTCCTCACTCACCAGCGACACTAGACCAGTCATGTCACAGTCACTGTCACTCTCCTCACTCACCAGCGACACTAGACCAGTCATGTCACAGTCACTGTCACTCTCCTCACTCACCAGCGACACTAGACCAGTCATGTCACAGTCACTGTCACTCTCCTCACTCACCAGCGACACTAGACCAGTCATGTCACAGTCACTGTCACTCTCCTCACTCACCAGCGACACTAGACCAGTCATGTCACAGTCACTGTCACTCTCCTCACTCACCAGCGACACTAGACCAGTCATGTCACAGTCACTGTCACTCTCCTCACTCACCAGCGACACTAGACCAGTCATGTCACAGTCACTGTCACTCTCCTCACTCACCAGCGACACTAGACCAGTCATGTCACAGTCACTCTCCTCATTCACCAGCGACACTAGACCAGTCATGTCACAGTCACTGTCACTCTCCTCGCTCACCAGCGACACTAGACCAGTCATGTCACAGTCACTGTCACTCTCCTCACTCACCAGCGACACTAGACCAGTCATGTCACAGTCACTGTCACTCTCCTCACTCACCAGCGACACTAGACCAGTCATGTCACAGTCACTGTCACTCTCCTCACTCACTAGCGACACTAGACCAGTCATGTCACAGTCACTGTCACTCTCCTCACTCACCAGAGACACTAGACCAGTCATGTCACAGTCACTGTCACTCTACTCACTCACCAGCGACACTAGACCAGTCATGTCACAGTCACTGTCACTCTCCTCACTCACCAGCGACACTAGACAAGTCATGTCACAGTCACTGTCACTCTCCTCACTCACTAGCGACACTAGAACAGTCATGCCACAGTCACTGTCACTCTCCTCACTCACCAGCGACATTAGAACAGTCATGTCACCGCCACCACTGTCACCCTCCTCACTCACCAGCGACACTAGACCAGTCATGTCACAGTCACTGTCACTCTCCTCACTCACCAGCGACACTAGACCAGTCATGTCATAGTCACTGTCACTCTCCTCACTCACCAGCGACATTAGAACAGTCATGTCACCGCCACCACTGTCACCCTCCTCACTCACCAGCGACACTAGACCAGTCATGTCACAGTCACTGTCACTCTCCTCAATCACCAGCTACACTAGACCAGTCATGTCACAGTCACTGTCACTCTCCTCACTCACCAGCGCCACTAGACCAGTCATGTCACAGTCACTGTCACTCTCCTCAATCACCAGCTACACTAGACCAGTCATGTCACAGTCACTGTCACTCTCCTCACTCACCAGCGACACTAGACCAGTCATGTCACAGTCACTGTCACTCTCCTCACTCACCAGCGACACTAGACCAGTCATGTCACAGTCACTGTCACTCTCCTCACTCACCAGCGACACTAGACCAGTCATGTCACAGTCACTGTCACTCTCCTCACTCACCAGCGACACTAGACCAGTCATGTCACAGTCACTGTCACTCTCCTCACTCACCAGCGACACTAGACCAGTCATGTCACAGTCACTGTCACTCTCCTCACTCACTAGCGACACTAGACCAGTCATGTCACAGTCACTGTCACTCTCCTCACTCACCAGTGACACTAGACCAGTCATGTCACAGTCACTGTCACTCTCCTCACTCACTAGCGACACTAGACCAGTCATGTCACAGTCACTGTCACTCTCCTCACTCACCAGAGACACTAGACCAGTCATGTCACAGTCACTGTCACTCTACTCACTCACCAGCGACACTAGACCAGTCATGTCACAGTCACTGTCACTCTCCTCACTCACCAGCGACACTAGAAGAGTCATGTCACCGTCACTGTCACTCTCCTCACTCACCAGCGACACTAGACCAGTCATGTCACAGTCACTGTCACTCTCCTCACTCACCAGCGACACTAGACCAGTCATGTCACAGTCACTGTCACTCTCCTCACTCACCAGCGACACTAGACCAGTCATGTCACAGTCACTGTCACTCTCCTCACTCACCAGCGACACTAGACCAGTCATGTCACAGTCACTGTCACTCTCCTCACTCACCAGCGACACTAGACCAGTCATGTCACAGTCACTGTCACTCTCCTCACTCACCAGCGACACTAGACCAGTCATGTCACAGTCACTGTCACTCTCCTCACTCACCAGCGACACTAGACCAGTCATGTCACAGTCACTGTCACTCTCCTCACTCACCAGCGACACTAGACCAGTCATGTCACAGTCACTGTCACTCTCCTCACTCACCAGCGACACTAGACCAGTCATGTCACAGTCACTCTCCTCACTCACCAGCGACACTAGACCAGTCATGTCACAGTCACTGTCACTCTCCTCGCTCACCAGCGACACTAGACCAGTCATGTCACAGTCACTGTCACTCTCCTCACTCACCAGCGACACTAGACCAGTCATGTCACAGTCACTGTCACTCTCCTCACTCACCAGCGACACTAGACCAGTCATGTCACAGTCACTGTCACTCTCCTCACTCACTAGCGACACTAGACCAGTCATGTCACAGTCACTGTCACTCTCCTCACTCACCAGCGACATTAGACCAGTCATGTCACAGTCACTCTCCTCACTCACTAGCGACACTAGACCAGTCATGTCACAGTCACTGTCACTCTCCTCACTCACCAGCGACACTAGACCAGTCATGTCACAGTCACTGTCACTCTCCTCACTCACCAGCGACACTAGACCAGTCATGTCACAGTCACTGTCACTCTCCTCACTCACCAGCGACACTAGACCAGTCATGTCACAGTCACTGTCACTCTCCTCACTCACCAGCGACACTAGACCAGTCATGTCACAGTCACTGTCACTCTCCTCACTCACCAGCGACACTAGACCAGTCATGTCACAGTCACTGTCACTCTCCTCACTCACCAGCGACACTAGACCAGTCATGTCACAGTCACTGTCACTCTCCTCACTCACCAGCGACACTAGACCAGTCATGTCACAGTCACTGTCACTCTCCTCACTCACTAGCGACACTAGACCAGTCATGTCACAGTCACTGTCACTCTCCTCACTCACCAGCGACACTAGACCAGTCATGTCACAGTCACTGTCACTCTCCTCACTCACCAGCGACACTAGACCAGTCATGTCACAGTCACTGTCACTCTCCTCACTCACTAGCGACACTAGACCAGTCATGTCACAGTCACTGTCACTCTCCTCACTCACCAGCGACACTAGACCAGTCATGTCACAGTCACTCTCCTCACTCACTAGCGACACTAGACCAGTCATGTCACAGTCACTGTCACTCTCCTCACTCACCAGCGACACTAGACCAGTCATGTCACAGTCACTGTCACTCTCCTCACTCACCAGCGACACTAGACCAGTCATGTCACAGTCACTGTCACTCTCCTCACTCACCAGCGACACTAGACCAGTCATGTCACAGTCACTGTCACTCTCCTCACTCACCAGCGACACTAGACCAGTCATGTCACAGTCACTGTCACTCTCCTCACTCACCAGCGACACTAGACCAGTCATGTCACAGTCACTGTCACTCTCCTCACTCACCAGCGACACTAGACCAGTCATGTCACAGTCACTGTCACTCTCCTCACTCACCAGCGACACTAGACCAGTCATGTCACAGTCACTGTCACTCTCCTCACTCACCAGCGACACTAGACCAGTCATGTCACAGTCACTGTCACTCTCCTCACTCACCAGCGACACTAGACCAGTCATGTCACAGTCACTGTCACTCTCCTCACTCACCAGCGACACTAGACCAGTCATGTCACAGTCACTGTCACTCTCCTCACTCACTAGCGACACTAGACCAGTCATGTCACAGTCACTGTCACTCTCCTCACTCACCAGCGACACTAGACCAGTCATGTCACAGTCACTGTCACTCTCCTCACTCACCAGCGACACTAGACCAGTCATGTCAGTCAGTCACTGTCACTCTCCTCACTCACCAGCGACACTAGACCAGTCATGTCACAGTCACTGTCACTCTCCTCACTCACCAGCGACACTAGACCAGTCATGTCACAGTCACTGTCACTCTCCTCACTCACCAGCGACACTAGACCAGTCATGTCACAGTCACTGTCACTCTCCTCACTCACCAGCGACACTAGACCAGTCATGTCACAGTCACTGTCACTCTCCTCACTCACCAGCGACACTAGACCAGTCATGTCACAGTCACTGTCACTCTCACTCACCAGCGACACACAGTCATGTCCAGCGTCACTCTCCTCACTCACCAGCGACCAGTCATGTCACAGTCACTCTCCTCACTCACCAGCGACACTAGACCAGTCATGTCACAGTCACTGTCACTCTCCTCACTCACCAGCGACACTAGACCAGTCATGTCACAGTCACTCTCCTCACTCACCAGCGACACTAGACCAGTCATGTCACAGTCACTGTCACTCTCCTCACTCACCAGCGACACTAGACCAGTCATGTCACAGTCACTGTCACTCTCCTCACTCACCAGCGACACTAGACCAGTCATGTCACAGTCACTGTCACTCTCCTCACTCACCAGCGACACTAGACCAGTCATGTCACAGTCACTGTCACTCTCCTCACTCACCAGCGACACTAGACCAGTCATGTCACAGTCACTGTCACTCTCCTCACTCACCAGCGACACTAGACCAGTCATGTCACAGTCACTGTCACTCTCCTCACTCACCAGCGACACTAGTCACACAGTCACTGTCACAGCGACACTCAGTCATGTCACAGTCACTGTCACTCTCCTCACTCACCAGCGACACTAGACCAGTCATGTCACAGTCACTCTCCTCACTCACCAGCGACACTAGACCAGTCATGTCACAGTCACTGTCACTCTCCTCACTCACCAGCGACACTAGACCAGTCATGTCACAGTCACTGTCACTCTCCTCACTCACCAGCGACACTAGACCAGTCATGTCACAGTCACTGTCACTCTCCTCACTCACCAGCGACACTAGACCAGTCATGTCACAGTCACTGTCACTCTCCTCACTCACCAGCGACACTAGACCAGTCATGTCACAGTCACTGTCACTCTCCTCACTCACCAGCGACACTAGACCAGTCATGTCACAGTCACTGTCACTCTCCTCACTCACCAGCGACACTAGACCAGTCATGTCACAGTCACTGTCACTCTCCTCACTCACCAGCGACACTAGACCAGTCATGTCACAGTCACTGTCACTCTCCTCACTCACCAGCGACACTAGACCAGTCATGTCAGTCACTGTCACTCTCCTCACTCACCAGCGACACTAGACCAGTCATGTCACAGTCACTGTCACTCTCCTCACTCACAGTCAGCGACACACCAGTCATGTCACAGTCACTGTCACTCTCCTCACTCACCAGCGACACTAGACCAGTCATGTCACAGTAGACCACTGTCACTCTCCTCACTCACCAGCGACACTAGACCAGTCATGTCACAGTCACTGTCACTCTCCTCACTCACCAGCGACACTAGACCAGTCATGTCACAGTCACTGTCACTCTCCTCACTCACCAGCGACACTAGACCAGTCATGTCACAGTCACTGTCACTCTCCTCACTCACCAGCGACACTAGACCAGTCATGTCACAGTCACTGTCACTCTCCTCACTCACCAGCGACACTAGACCAGTCATGTCACAGTCACTGTCACTCTCCTCACTCACCAGCGACACTAGACCAGTCATGTCACAGTCACTGTCACTCTCCTCACTCACCAGCGACACTAGACCAGTCATGTCACAGTCACTGTCACTCTCCTCACTCACCAGCGACACTAGACCAGTCATGTCACAGTCACTGTCACTCTCCTCACTCACCAGCGACACTAGACCAGTCATGTCACAGTCACTCTCCTCACTCACCAGCGACACTAGACCAGTCATGTCACAGTCACTGTCACTCTCCTCACTCACCAGCGACACTAGACCAGTCATGTCACAGTCACTCTCCTCACTCACCAGCGACACTAGACCAGTCATGTCACAGTCACTGTCACTCTCCTCACTCACCAGCGACACTAGACCAGTCATGTCACAGTCACTGTCACTCTCCTCACTCACCAGCGACACTAGACCAGTCATGTCACAGTCACTCTCCTCACTCACCAGCGACACTAGACCAGTCATGTCACAGTCACTGTCACTCTCCTCACTCACCAGCGACACTAGACCAGTCATGTCACAGTCACTGTCACTCTCCTCACTCACCAGCGACACTAGACCAGTCATGTCACAGTCACTGTCACTCTCCTCACTCACCAGCGACACTAGACCAGTCATGTCACAGTCACTGTCACTCTCCTCACTCACCAGCGACACTAGACCAGTCATGTCACAGTCACTGTCACTCTCCTCACTCACCAGCGACACTAGACCAGTCATGTCACAGTCACTGTCACTCTCCTCACTCACCAGCGACACTAGACCAGTCATGTCACAGTCACTGTCACTCTCCTCACTCACCAGCGACACTAGACCAGTCATGTCACAGTCACTGTCACTCTCCTCACTCACCAGCGACACTAGACCAGTCATGTCACAGTCACTGTCACTCTCCTCACTCACCAGCGACACTAGACCAGTCATGTCACAGTCACTGTCACTCTCCTCACTCACCAGCGACACTAGACCAGTCATGTCACAGTCACTGTCACTCTCCTCACTCACCAGCGACACTAGACCAGTCATGTCACAGTCACTGTCACTCTCCTCACTCACCAGCGACACTAGACCAGTCATGTCAAAGTCACTCTCCTCACTCACCAGCGACACTAGACCAGTCATGTCAAAGTCACTCTCCTCACTCACCAGCGACACTAGACCAGTCATGTCACAGTCACTCTCCTCACTCACCAGCGACACTAGACCAGTCATATCACAGTCACTGTCACTCTCCTCACTCACCAGCGACACTAGACCAGTCATTTCACAGTCACTCTCCTCACTCACCAGCGACACTAGACCAGTCATGTCACAGTCACTGTCACTCTCCTCACTCACCAGCGACACTAGACCAGTCATGTCACAGTCACTCTCCTCACTCACCAGCGACACTAGAACAGTCATGTCACAGTCACTGTCACTCTCCTCACTCACCAGCGACACTAGACCAGTCATGTCACAGTCACTGTCACTCTCCTCACTCACCAGCGACACTAGACCAGTCATGTCACAGTCACTGTCACTCTCCTCACTCACCAGCGACACTAGACCAGTCATGTCACAGTCACTGTCACTCTCCTCACTCACCAGCGACACTAGACCAGTCATGTCAAAGTCACTCTCCTCACTCACCAGCGACACTAGACCAGTCATGTCACAGTCACTGTCACTCTCCTCACTCACCAGCGACACTAGACCAGTCATGTCACAGTCACTCTCCTCACTCACCAGCGACACTACACCAGTCATGTCACAGTCACTGTCACTCTCCTCACTCACCAGCGACACTAGACCAGTCATGTCACAGTCACTCTCCTCACTCACCAGCGACACTAGAACAGTCATGTCACAGTCACTGTCACTCTCCTCACTCACCAGCGACACTAGACCAGTCATGTCACAGTCACTGTCACTCTCCTCACTCACCAGCGACACTAGACCAGTCATGTCACAGTCACTGTCACTCTCCTCACTCACCAGCGACACTAGACCAGTCATGTCACAGTCACTGTCACTCTCCTCACTCACCAGCGACACTAGACCAGTCATGTCACAGTCACTGTCACTCTCCTCACTCACCAGCGACACTAGACCAGTCATGTCACAGTCACTGTCACTCTCCTCACTCACCAGCGACACTAGACCAGTCATGTCACAGTCACTGTCACTCTCCTCACTCACCAGCGACACTAGACCAGTCATGTCACAGTCACTGTCACTCTCCTCACTCACCAGCGACACTAGACCAGTCATGTCACAGTCACTGTCACTCTCCTCACTCACCAGCGACACTAGACCAGTCATGTCACAGTCACTGTCACTCTCCTCACTCACCAGCGACACTAGACCAGTCATGTCACAGTCACTGTCACTCTCCTCACTCACCAGCGACACTAGACCAGTCATGTCACAGTCACTGTCACTCTCCTCACTCACCAGCGACACTAGACCAGTCATGTCACAGTCACTGTCACTCTCCTCACTCACCAGCGACACTAGACCAGTCATGTCACAGTCACTGTCACTCTCCTCACTCACCAGCGACACTAGACCAGTCATGTCACAGTCACTGTCACTCTCCTCACTTAACAGCGACACTAGACCAGTCATGTCACAGTCACTGTCACTCTCCTCACTCACCAGCGACACTAGACCAGTCATGTCACAGTCACTGTCACTCTCCTCACTCACCAGCGACACTAGACCAGTCATGTCACAGTCACTGTCACTCTCCTCACTCACCAGCGACACTAGACCAGTCATGTCACAGTCACTGTCACTCTCCTCACTCACCAGCGACACTAGACCAGTCATGTCACAGTCACTGTCACTCTCCTCACTCACCAGCGACACTAGAACAGTCATGTCACAGTCACTGTCACTCTCCTCACTCACCAGCGACACTAGAACAGTCATGTCACAGTCACTGTCACTCTCCTCACTCACCAGCGACACTAGACCAGTCATGTCACAGTCACTGTCACTCTCCTCACTCACCAGCGACACTAGACCAGTCATGTCACAGTCACTGTCACTCTCCTCACTCACCAGCGACACTAGACCAGTCATGTCACAGTCACTGTCACTCTCCTCACTCACCAGCGACACTAGACCAGTCATGTCACAGTCACTGTCACTCTCCTCACTCACCAGCGACACTAGACCAGTCATGTCACAGTCACTGTCACTCTCCTCACTCACCAGCGACACTAGACCAGTCATGTCACAGTCACTCTCCTCACTCACCAGCGACACTAGACCAGTCATGTCACAGTCACTGTCACTCTCCTCACTCACCAGCGACACTAGACCAGTCATGTCACTGTCACTCTCCTCACTCACCAGCGACACTAGACCAGTCATGTCACAGTCACTGTAACTCTCCTCACTCACCAGCGACACTAGACCAGTCATGTCACAGTCACTGTCACTCTCCTCACTCACCTCATGTCACAGTCACTGTCACTCTCCTCACTCACCAGCGACACTAGACCAGTCATGTCACAGTCACTGTCACTCTCCTCACTCACCAGCGACACTAGACCAGTCATGTCACAGTCACTCTCCTCACTCACCAGCGACACTAGACCAGTCATGTCACAGTCACTGTCACTCTCCTCACTCACCAGCGACACTAGACCAGTCATGTCACAGTCACTGTCACTCTCCTCACTCACCAGCGACACTAGACCAGTCATGTCACAGTCACTGTCACTCTCCTCACTCACCAGCGACACTAGACCAGTCATGTCACAGTCACTGTCACTCTCCTCACTCACCAGCGACACTAGACCAGTCATGTCACAGTCACTGTCACTCTCCTCACTCACCAGCGACACTAGAACAGTCATGTCACAGTCATGTCACAGTCACTCTCCTCACTCACCAGCGACACTAGACCAGTCATGTCACAGTCACTGTCACTCTCCTCACTCACCAGCGACACTAGACCAGTCATGTCACAGTCACTGTAACTCTCCTCACTCACCAGCGACACTAGACCAGTCATGTCACAGTCACTGTCACTCTCCTCACTCACCAGCGACACTAGACCAGTCATGTCACAGTCACTGTCACTCTCCTCACTCACCAGCGACACTAGACCAGTCATGTCACAGTCACTGTCACTCTCCTCACTCACCAGCGACACTAGAACAGTCATGTCACAGTCACTGTCACTCTCCTCACTCACCAGCGACACTAGAACAGTCATGTCACAGTCACTGTCACTCTCCTCACTCACCAGCGACACTAGACCAGTCATGTCACAGTCACTGTCACTCTCCTCACTCACCAGCGACACTAGACCAGTCATGTCACAGTCACTGTCACTCTCCTCACTCACCAGCGACACTAGACCAGTCATGTCACAGTCACTGTCACTCTCCTCACTCACCAGCGACAACAACACAAGATGAAACACGTCTTAATATGGAATGATTTTCTTCTACTGCTCGTCTATTATTATTATTATTATTATTATTATTATTATTATTTATTCCCGGATAGGTACCTGAATATATGCCTGATTTTTTTATGCAACACTGTTGTGTTTGTGGAAAAAGACACTTATGTACAGTTCAGGACATTTATTAAAGGAAACGTTTCGCCACGAGTGAATTCTTCAGTCCTAATACAGAGAAAACTAAGAAAAACGCATATATATAGTGGCAGGAGTCAGGTGAAGTGACGCGTGGGTAGAGGTAGTGGTGGTAGTAGTAGTGGAACTAAGGAGGTGAGATTAGAGAGGGACCTGCTGAGATCATGTAACAGCAGTTCCCAGGATGGGAACTGCTGTTACATGATGTCAGCAGTGGTAGTAGGTGGTAGTAGTAGTAGTAGTAGTGGTGGTAGTTCCACTACTACTACCACCACCACCTCTACCCACGCGTCACTTCACCTGACTCCTGCCACTATATATATGCGTTTTTCTTAGTTTTCTCTGTATTAGGACTGAAGAAGTCACTCGTGGCGAAACGTTTCCTTTAATAAATGTCCTGAACTGTACATAAGTGTCTTTTTCCACATCTTAAACACTATTCATCAGTTCTCACCAAAGTAATAAAGAAAGCCAAACAACTATACTACTCCAGTAGATTCACAGACACTAGAGGAGATATAAAAAGACCCGGAAAACACTCTCTCAGATTCTAGGGACCCACAAACTGAAAAAAAACAAGAATATTGTCCTAACTAAACCTAATGAAACACCACTACATCCCACTGACACAGCTAACAAGATAAACGACTTCTTCTCAACCATAGGATCTAATTTCGCCAATAAAATCCCACATACCAATGCCCATGCCGGGGACTACCTAGATGGGAATTTCCCAAATTCCTTCTATCTTGCACCAACTGAGCCCTCGGAAGTCACCGAGATTATAAAGTCACTTAAAAACAACTCAGGGAATCTGTCTAATGTCCCACCATTACTGTACAAGCGAGTGGCCCATATCCTATCGCATGCTATTTCATTACTTTTTAACAAGTCACTAGAAACTAGCACCTTCCCGAAACTACTCAAGATGGCAAGGGTTACACCAATACATAAACAACTATAGGCCAATATCAAACTTACCATTGCTATCCAAAATCTTGGAGAAACTCGTGCACAGGAGACTATATTCATTTATAACAACACAAAACATACTTAACCCCTGCCAATTTGGATTCAGGAAAAATAAAAGCACTAATGATGCAATCATAAAAATGCTAGATCTGCTTTACACAGCATTGGAAAATAAGGAATATCCACTAGGAATTTTTATTGACCTAAGAAAAGCTTTTGACACAGTAGACCACGACATCCTACTCCACAAACTTGACCATTACGGTATAAGAGGCCATGGGCTTGCTTATTTCAAATCTTACCTTACTAATAGGTATCAGTATGTCACCATTAAAGACACAGCATCAACAACACGGCCACTTGATACTGGAGTTCCGCAGGGAAGTGTCCTTGGTCCCCTGCTCTTCCTCATATACATCAATGATCTTCCAAACGTATCCCAACACCTGAAACCCATTCTCTTTGCTGACGACACGACTTATGTCATCTCTCACCCTAATCTTGCCACCCTCAACACCATTGTTAACGAGGAGCTGATCAAAATATCGACTTGGATGACAGCCAATAAACTTACGCTTAACACTGACAAAACCTACTATATTATGTTTGGTAGCAGAGCAGGAGATGCACAAATTAACATTAAGATCGACAACACTCTAATTACCAGACATAATGAGGGCAAATTCCTAGGCCTATACCTTGACAACAACCTGAATTTCAGCACCCATATCCAACACATAACCAAAAAAGTATCCAAAACGGTTGGGATCCTCTCCAAGATACGATACTACGTGCCGCAAAATGCCCTTCTCACACTATACCACTCACTTATTTATCCATACCTCACCTATGCTATTTGTGCTTGGGGATCAACTGCAGCAACACACATAAAACCAATAATAACCCAACAAAAAGCTGCAGTAAGAATAATCACTAAATCCCATCCCTGGCAACACACCCCCCCACTCTTCATAGATCTAAACTTACTCCCTGTTCAGTACATCCACACTTACTACTGTGCAATCTACATCTACAGGACCTTAAACTCCAATATCAACCTTGACCTAAAACGTGTGTCCTGGTACAGTGGTACGATCTACCGTGTGTCCTGGTACAGTGGTACGATATACTGTGTGTCCTGGTACAGTGGTACTATCTACCGTGTGTCCTGGTACAGTGGTACGATCTACCGTGTGTCCTGGTACAGTGGTACGATCTACCGTGTGTCCTGGTACAGTAGTACGATCTACCGTGTGTCCTGGTACAGTGGTACTATCTACCGTGTGTCCTGGTACAGTGGTACGATCTACCGTGTGTCCTGGTACAGTGGTACGATCTACCGTGTGTCCTGGTACAGTGGTACGATCTACCGTGTGTCCTGGTACAGTGGTACAATCTACTGTGTGTCCTGGTACAGTGGTACTATCTACCGTGTGTCCTGGTACAGTGGTACGATCTACAGTGTGTCCTGGTACAGTGGTACGATCTACCGTGTGTCCTGGTACAGTGGTACTATATACATTGTGTCCTGGTACAGTGGTACGATCTACCGTGTGTCCTGGTACAGTGGTACGAGCTACCGTGTGTCCTGGTAGAGTGGTACTATCTACCGTGTGTCCTGGTACAGTGGTACGATCTACCGTGTGTCCTGGTACAGTGGTACTATATACCGTGTGTCCTGGTACAGTCGTACGATCTACCGAGTGTCCTGGTACAGTGGTACGATCTACCGTGTGTTCTGGTACAGTGGTACGATCTACCGTGTGTCCTGGTACAGTGGTACAATCTACCGTGTGTGCTGGTACAGTGGTACTATCTACCGTGTGTCCTGGTACAGTGGTACGATCTACCGTGTGTCCTGGTACAGTGGTACGTTCTACCGTGTGTCCTGGTACAGTGGTACTATCTTCCGTGTGTCCTGGTACAGTGGTACGATCTACCGTGTGTCCTGGTACAGTGCTACGATCTACCGTGTGTCCTGGTACAGTGGTACGATCTACCGTGCGTCCTGGTACAGTGGTACTATGTACCGTGTGTCCTGGTACAGTGGTACGATCTACCGTGTGTCCTGGTACAGTGGCACTATCTACCGTGTGTCCTGGTACAGTGGTACGATCTACCGTGTGTCCTGGTACAGTGGTACGATCTACCGTGTGTCCTGGTACAGTGGTACGATCTACCGTGTGTCCTGGTACAGTGGTACTATCTACCGTGTGTCCTGGTACAGTGGTACGATCTACCGTGTGTCCTGGTACAGTGGTACGATCTACCGTGTGTCCTGGTACAGTGGTACGATCTACCGTGTGTCCTGGTACAGTGGTACGATCTACCGTGTGTCCTGGTACAGTGGTACGAACTACCGTGTGTCCTGGTACAGTGGTACGAGCTACCGTGTGTCCTGGTACAGTGGTACGAGCTACCGTGTGTCCTGGTACAGTGGTGCGATCTACCGTGTGTCCTGGCACAGTGGTACGATTTACCGTGTGTCCTGGTATAGTGGTACGATCTACCGTGTGTCCTGGTACAGTGGTACGAGCTACCGTGTGTCCTGGTACAGTGGTACGATCTACCGTGTGTCCTGGTACAGTGGTACGATCTACCGTGTGTCCTGGTACAGTGGTACGATCTACCGTGTGTCATGGTACAGTGGAACGATCTACCGTGTGTCCTGGTACAGTGGTATGATCTACCGTGTGTCCTGGTACAGTGGTACGATCTACTGTGTGTCCTGGTACAGTGGTACGATCTACCGTGTGTCCTGGTAGAGTGGTACGATCTACCGTGTGTCCTGGTACAGTGGTACGATCTACCGTGTGTCCTGGTACAGTGGTACGATCTACCGTGTGTCCTGGTACCGTGGTGCGATCTACCGTGTGTCCTGGTACAGTGGTACGATCTACCGTGTGTCCTGGTACAGTGGTGCGATCTACCGTGTGTCCTGGTACAGTGGTACGACCTACCGTGTGTCCTGGTACAGTGGTACGATCTACCGTGTGTCCTGGTACAGTGGTACGATCTACCGTG